>NW_019212971.1:0-112435 GCF_002532875.2 Varroa jacobsoni | reverse complement strand
GCCTTCACACCTTGGAGACCTGCTGCGGATATTAGTACGGACTGCCACCAAGATAATCACCACGCTCAAATTTTCAAGGACCAAGGGAATCAACTAAGCTACTCTAATATGAGCAGCTTTATGTCACCCTTACCCATATCTCAAATTTACTTCATTCCATGGGTACCAGTAACTTAAAAAGAAAAGACAACTCTTCCTAGCCTATCCCTTGATGTTTTTGAGCGTAATTGTGTCGCCACGGTTGCTACCTAAGGAAGGCCTAAACTCATTTTTTAAAGATATTTTTCCGCTTAAAGAGAACAGATTCTATTCCTCTTTTATGTCGGGTTGTGAACTGTAAAAATTTCTTCGCAGTTCTCGTTTGCGATCTTTGTGATATGTTTATCCTCTATACATATCTGATTACGACGAAACACTGTTAGGCGGTTACCAATGTAGATTGTATCTGAGGAGATCACTAATAATCTGAGGTATTCGTTCCTATTTTAAATTTGTATTGAAATATTCGACTTGTATTCATTTGTTGTATACTTCACTCAAATTCAGTGATATCTAGGTGCTCACATAAAAATGCTGTGGTAGTGGCAAAAACATTTTTCCATATAATCCTTCCACATAGTCATAATCGGCATAGAATGGACCGGTAGCGATAAGGATAATGGGTTGTTTGATCCAATCCGTAAACCCCAACGGCACGGTATAACTTTCCTCTATCCGGACACTTTGCAGCCTGTAGACATACTCGTATATCCTGTGAAGCTCACAGCCATTAAATGGACACATCTATTACCCAAACGATCCACGAAGCTACGAACGCTTTCGATCTTGAAAGAACGGTATTGCTATTTGTATGCTATTTAGCATGAGTTCAACAAACTACAAGAGCGTCTATTTTAGATATGTACTATATATTGTCGGCTTTCGTAGCTTTACTCGAATGTGAATGATTACTGAAAATTTTAGATTTCGTTAAAAGCAGTTGCCTATGTAGAGAGTGCGTTACAGAAGAAAGCTGTTTGGAACAATGAGTTTTTTACAACCGGCACAATAGATCCGTACGTACTCCTATCTTTTCCCTTCTACCGTCCATAATCAAATAATACTACAATACAATGTATTTTCTCACGCTCGTTTTAGTTGCCAACTCATGCACACGGCAGGCCAACGGAGTCTCTATGAAGCTCTTGGCGCGTATACACTAGTGAACTACTACACATTAGAATGAATCAAGAAGTTATGGTATTGCTGTGTTTTTTTTTCTCATGGTTTAGTGATTTTATTCAGTCAAACGATGTTCTTTTAGAATTTCAAATATGGTCTCGTGTGTTTGGTTGAATCTGTTTGAAATGAGAAATTCAATACCGATTTAAAATAGCTTTTCAAGAACAAGGCTGGTTCGCAGTACAACCGATTAAGGATCCTTAAAAATCGTTCCTACTTATGTTTTTCTCCAGGTTCGTATCAAATATGGATTAAAAAAAATCAACAGTCATTTTGCATTTAGTCACGTAGCGAAAAATACGTAGATTATTGCAAGTGCAACACGTCTGTTATAGGCTCAACCGAATTATCATTTATATATTCCTATAATATATAAGCATGGTACAAGGTATTCTCATAAAGTAGCCATTGCATGCTATGCATTTATTGATGCTGCCAATATAAAAAAAGCTTATATTAAAATCTATAAAGCTTAAATATTAGGGCTTTTCTGCTACAAACGCGTGACGTAATTCGCTGCGAGCATGTGCCCACCTTCTGTTACTTTAACAAAGACGAAAGTTGAGTTAAGCGAGAGACAATAATATACCTGATTAGTTATTTATTAGTATCTTAAATTTATAAATAGTAATAAAAATAAGAAATAAAGCAAATAAATAAAAATAAATAATAATAATGAATTTTTGAAAAAAAATGAAAAACATTTGAGATAACGGGCAATGGGATAATAGGTGAAATGATTTTTCGGAAGGCATATACGATTTTCTCATATGTAAAAGCAGCTTCAGTAGACCTGTCATTTGCTTCTAGTATTATTTATATGTGAAATTTTGGTTAAAAATTATTTGAAGGTGATTTTGATCCATGCAACATCTTAACAGTAGCAGAAAAGAAGGGTATAGCTAGGATCTTTTTTTTCGTACTTGCTGACCCTGTTTGGTCCTTCTACTTAGTTTCATTAGTGCATAATATTGTTAGTAGACCTAAAGTGTCAGTCGCACTCAATTCAGCATCTGATCGTTATGAGTCACGCTACATAATTTTACCCTGCAAAGCTCGACGGCATCGTAGTAGCTCGATATTCGCCCAACAATAAATTGACAAACGACTAAACCTTATTATATAAAATTCTGTAAGATCCTGGTCTATTCGCTGTAGAACAATATTTATTTGAAAATTGTATTTACGCGATTTTGTGACATTCACCTAACACATAAAAACCGCAAAATAACTTACTAGCTCCCGTCAAGAGGAACGTCCCTTCGAAGTCTCGAATGGATAAGACGTAAATGGTGTGCGCTTAGACTCAGCTGCTCACGCATACATTGAACGGACTTTACTAAAACGGTGCTAGCAGATTAAATTGGTTTAGAATAATACGTTCCTTTAATAGGCAGAAACAAAGAAAGCAGACGTATTTCGTTATGATAGTTTTCTCAACCATAATCGCCTTGTGAATGGCATTCACACAGTGAAAAGCTGTCACTCGAAAAAAAATAAGAGATAAGGTTAATTAATTCTCCATGGTACCATGTTCAGATAATCAGCTGAGAAAAAAATTTCCATGGGCTACTGAGGAATTAAGATATTTTTGTCTTGGTTGAGTGCACTAGAGACAGTGAACGTAAATTAACTATTAAACTGTGCCGAAAACATCTTCAGGTGTTCTTGTACCTGAACATCGTGGCGCCCTCGCGTGAACATAAGCTCAATTATCCTTTAGCACTATCCTGATCGTTTGCTTTCCTTTTTTCGGATTGTTTGCAGCTTTTCAATGAATTGGGAACAAAAGCCAAATTATAGAGAACTACAGCTAAAAATATGAAGTAGATTAGTGAACATGTCAGATTGAATAAACACCCCGTCGTCGACAAAAGTTGTTAGATGCCTTTGGAAGTTAAGCATTACTGTCCTTATTAGAACGTGCGCTTTCGAGTATACATTGGTATTTTTAAGGTTGATTCGCCCAAAACACATGTCTGAAAGCGCCCTCTATTACAAAACGTTGTTGGATGCTCACAAGATTTAGGTCGCTTGAAAAATCGGCCAAAAACAAGGTCTTACCGTAACGATTTTTTGCACCTGTCAGCCGCTTGAGGCATGCAGTCCTACGGCTGTATTTGAGCGCAATCTAAGCAATAGTTAGTATTGATGTTATTAGCCCCTAAGTATTGCAGTATATGCGCATTAATATCGTACTCTTAGTCCAGATTTTCATAGCAGCATTCCCGCCAGCTCCGGTTGAAAAGGGGATATTTGTCGCGGATAATGTACACATCGCCGAGGATAACGGGCTGGTTACGATGTAAGAAATCAATTAAAATACAAGGCTCGAAAATACAGAACGAGCGGTTGATACGAAGGTCGGCGCAAGTTACATTATCATGCACACATCAGAGTTCGGTGATGTATTCAGCGCCGATTATTCATTGATAACACAGAATGGCTGATCGGTAAAAACAGTTTAATTGGTGACTGCCAAAGTTTCAGGGAAAAATCAATACACCTTTTTTATGACACAACGATGTAATCGCTGAATGCGAGAAGCGTTTATTTTTCAATTTAACCCCCAAAGTATATTCGAAGGTTCAGAGTACTTATATGGGGGTTACTGCAGGACGTAAATACTGATAAATAAGAGCGGTAGAATAAAAGATTTTAGAGGTAATTATGTTGAGCTTAGGAAGCAAAAATAAAACAACACACATCTATGCTAAAAGTTAGATATTGATTCAATAAAAAGAATTGGATAACGAAATCGGCGTTCGTATTTTTTTACGCTTCAACAAAAAATTGAAGCAATGCCCAGTTTTGTAGAATACAATGGTAACATGATTGTTCTACCCAAGATTCTGAAATAATCCATATGTGATGTAGAAATAAGGAAAGTATGAACAGGCTACAGAAAAATCATAGTTTAATTATTCAGGGGGTGTAATCCCTTATGCATTCTCAAACAAACATTAAAAAACAACGAGGCAAGTCTGTTTTTTACGTGTTCCTATTCCTCATTTTTCTCTCACTCAACTCTCAGTTGCTAGTGTGTGAATTAAATGACATGCCTTAATAATTTTCGAAATACAGTATTTTCTGAACATGCTTTATGTGCTCTTTGCTTTTTTTTTTTTTTTTTTTTTTTAAATATTTCAACCCTTTTTAAAAAAGCTTTTCGGCATCATTAATTTCATAAAGAAGGCCTGTTAAAACCTGTGTTGTTGAGGCTAGCTAACATGTCCGCCAAGAATGGGCTACAAAGTAACAGTCTTTGTACATGTTAGCCTGGTTAAACGAACAACAACAATGCTCTCATAGCGAACGAGTAAGATTCTCAATGAAAGCCAAATGTTCATACATATACATTTGGTGTTCCGGTTAAATTAATTACTATCGTTGCTATCGTGAAGCTCAAACAGGCCAATACGTGAAAGATGGATTCAACTATCGTGTGAATATAACTTTGAAAGGTACCCGGGTAACACCTTTTCAAAGCTAGTGCAAGCAGCGACATGATAGGTTTGAATGTATTCGATGCCTTTTTTGCACCATTAATTCGAATTTCTACTATTCAATAATTTGACTGGTTTAAATGTACCAGCAAAAAGGCTTTTCCGTAAAACGAGTTTAGCTATTTCTACTATGAGAACAAGTAATTGGAACCAACTTGACATTCGCTTTTATATTCAGCCATTCATTTACGCTATCGGCGACTTACTCAACTTCGTATTTATTGAAGACCACACTCTACATTTCGATTCGTTCGCTCGTTTATTTTGTTCCGCTATGCGTTTTCTACACGAAAAGAAAGTGGATAGCAGGTGGCGAATTACAATTCGCTGAAACGAACCGGCAACGAGCCAGGTCTAAATTTATGTAGATACTTGTCACCTGTCATATGCTTTAATAGAAAACATTTTGCCAATAAATGTTAGACAGATAAGTGAGATGACGATAAGATAGATAAGAAAATTTCCTTTCAATAAACACACCGTCCCATATCGGATCCGATAGTCTCTCGAGGGCGACTTCAGGATCGAGGATCAGTGATGTAGGGACCACAAGTCTGGCCCTCAAATTGATACAGAATTTGAGAAGCAAATAAAGTTGCTGACAAAAGTAGTCAATGAGTTACTCGGAGTACGTGTTGTCGCGGTGCTATTGATGTACCACAAGTTGAGAACAAAAATCTAAAGTGGTTAATGAAACCGACGACAGCCACAAGCCACCGTTTGACAGACGACACTATAAAGAAAAGCAAACGAAACAGAGGGCGCAGAAGGTCGACCGGAAAGGGCGGAGATTTTGAAAACTAAGAACAAGATAGCGGAGTGCCTAAGAGAAAAAATAGATGATCGATCTATGTTTGTAGCAACGACATTTACTCTCGGAAGCACCAATTTGACGTAGTCGTAATGATTTTCGAAAATGAATCAAATTATAAACAATAATCAGTATTCTTAATGATGATAGCCCTCATACATATAAAACGTGTAAACAGTCCAAAGTTATATGTACAGTATTTTTTGAACATGCTTTATGTACTCTTTGGTTTTTTTTTTTTTTTTTTTTAATATTTCCACACTTTTTAAAAAAGTTTTTCGGCATTATTAATTTCATAAAGAAGTTCCTTTAAAACCTGTGTTGTTGAGGCTAGCTTAATTAAATGTGTAACAACGCATTTAATGAGCCGCTAGTGGGAATAAGATGATTTCTAGAGTTTTGACATTGACACAGAGTAACGTTCAAAGACGTGAAGTTCGTGTACATAATTTCATAACTCAAGTTTCGTTTCAAGTTCATCAAGTCGTTAGGGAATATCATTGAAACATGGTTGGGAACAATGTGCAGCCTGGTTAGAATTTATGGCAGTGAATTAATATTCCTGCTTAGAATTAACTAGATTTTTCCTACCGATATGGTTCTCTAGTTAAGTTAAATATCTAATAACAAACATCGTTTACTCTGAGCGCTTTCTTGAAACGGCTCAGTAATCACAAAAAAAAACAGCTCTTCATTTTTGTTGTGTTATAGAAGAACTTCGTCGCTGCCTATACTACAGGATAGCAGCCATAATTTCAATCGGCAATTTTGTACACTTGTTGATTTTGCGAAATCAGCAGGTGTAAAAAAATCAGAGCGCGTCATTTTGGCAAACGGACAGTTCGCGACAAAACAATGCAAAGCTCATTCATCCTTCTTGTTCTTGCCTTAGAAAACGCACCGATTTTGTTCATTATCGAGGCGACTTTCAGTGAGGAGCACTTCGTTATTTTAATGTTGATTGATTCGCTTACGAGACATCGCACCTCGCAGTACGAGTTGAATATTTCAGAGGGATTGACAGAACAAAATTAGAATCATTAGATAAACATTATTACTAACATTAGAGCATGAAGTAGATAATTCACAGCTAAATAGAAAAAAAAAAAACAAAAACACACAACTTTTTGCTTCAAGACACATTTCGATTCCATATAATTGTAATATTATTTTTCTTAGGTGTTATTCTTTGTAAGCATCATTCCGTACTATACCTGCCGCAACATGTATCGCTAATAAAATTCTTCTTGTAACTACGTAAAGCTTTATGTTAATATGAAATAACCCAGAAAAAAAACGGGGCTAAGCAAATTCACAGCCAGATACTATTGGAATATACAAGACGCTGATCTGATCCTGTACACCTACTATACATAGACTATTTTGATGACTGTTTTAACCGCTTGAGTACGGTTCTATCGATTTATCTTTATATAAATCGATTTGGTACGATCGGTGCAGTTCGAATTGTATAGGTCTCAAATTCTGCCATAATTCATGATAACAATTATATAATCATAATTCAGTTAGAGGATAACTTAAAAAGGGTGGCTAAAGAAAAAAAAAATCGTATGATTTCAATGTGAAACACTGATATAATAATTCTTTCTAGCTGCATATACGCGTTGCTCAGCCAAAAAAAAGAAGGCCAGAATCGGTACTCACCACGTTTTAAAGAGACGTTTGCATTTAGGTTACAGCTACGGGTCCTGGAAGGCCTACGAACTCTATCATAACTCTGCCAAGCAATGCTAGAGAGAACTGAAAAGTGAGCTCGCAGGGAAGAAGCGGCGGTGAGCACAAGGGGCTAATTGATAGGGAGGAGACGTCTATGCCCAACAGGAAGGAAGCCTGATCGATCAAAAGACTTTTTACACAACCCGGCGCAGTCTTTCATACAAAGTGTAATAATTTTCGTCGTAACGTAATGTAATGTTTGTGCTTTCTCAAACCAAATATAAATTATTCAATCGACAAGGTAGTGGGCAATTTGTGTTTCACTCATTTCTAATAGATATATTTGAGCTTGTCGAGAACGACACATTAAAATGATCGTCGGACTGTTGTTCGAGGTGATGGCGGGGCCGCTTAGAGGTCCCCATAGAAACATTTTATCACGATGATTCTTATCGGTTCGAAACTATCGGAAGCAATCGGTGCATTTAGTTGCGATTTAGTTCTATACTTTAGCCGAAAGGGGGCGTGATATCTGTAGTACATCAGAAAATTACGACGAACGTTGGCATTGATCAACAAGTTCAATAGTCACCCAGCAACCTCGCCTCGTTTGTTGCTTCTACATAAGTAGGACCCTTTCCGAACTCAGTGGCATGTTAGTGAAGTACGCGTTATCAACAATAAATAGGTTTGTTATTTTCCATGAAAACATAACTGAATTGGGCGTAGTCTTCATCATCCAAAAAAGTGCTCCGTACCAACCTCAATAATTCTCTTTATTGTCTTGATGCGTGGGCACCGTATGATCAGGCCTCAGTACACCGGGCCTTTAGCTGGTCATGCAAACCAATTGTGGTTCAATTGTTATTGTTGTTGCCTTTCTCGCTCGTTTCGTTACGTGTTCTATTATGGCTTGCTTAGCGACCGTTCGTACGCTAGGTAGAAGCACTGGCTAAAAAAAAAAAAAACCGTCAAAATAATGAACAACAGTACACTTTGCGAAATTAACAGTAACGACTAATCGGATTGAGTAGGCAACAATAAGCAGGAGTAGCTTCCATTACTCCCAGAATACCACGACAAGGACCAAAAAATAGAGGTCCTTAGCACCTATCGCAAAAGGAGACACATCAATATACGTAAAGACGACGCATAGGCAAAAAATTCGTTGACTCAATCCAAGCAATGCAACTAATAATCCGGCGGCGAAAAAAGCCTACCTGTGAACAATCTATTTGCTCACTTCGGGTCAATATCAGCTCCTAGCTTTTGTTCACTACGAAGTCATTAAGATCTCTGCTAAGATTAAAAGATTGGTAGATTTATAGGTTTACTTGAAAAGTAACCGTGGGTCTAATGAAGAACGAAGCAGAGAACATTATCGGTTATCGTTTTGAAACAGTCGACGCTAATAGCTCTAAAAGCTGACTTATCCTTCGAGTCAAGTAACTTCGTGAGTTTTCATCGATTATCCGAATGCGTTTGTTATACAATTGCGCTTAGTTACGACACTTCACAACGTCCATTGTCCAGTTGTGTAATAAAAAGCAGAGAGAATAAAAAAAGTAAATAAAAAGCAGAATTTAGTTGGCTATCGCCGCTGACTTGTCGACGTGAGTAAAGTTCCACACGATTCGGAGGCCACAGCTTCTACTTCAATGCATAGCAAGTTCCGCTGAGGTCTCCAGCCACTGCAATCAGAGCACACGGCGAGCTAGTTTTTTTCCAAATAACACATACATTTTTAGACATGTTGCACGAAGTGCGTTTATGGTTTCCACGATTCAGCACTACTCGTATAAGCCACCTGGTTGAACCTGGGAAAAAATCAAGGCAGTCTTCCGATAGGTTTATGCCGGCAGAAGATGAGGAATCGATGACACTGTTTTTTGTGCGCACAAATGAGCCCAGGTAGCATCGATATCACAATGTGCTTCTTCTATATTGATGACGCACCCGCCTTTTCCGTTTTGGGAGTTCGTAGTTACGTAACTGAACTGTACCCGATATTTTTGTCGAAACCAAAAGAGCGCGCGAAACGATTTGGCCAACTCGAACTTGATATTTGTATGTTTTTTAGTTAGCTGTTAGTTGACACGGTCTAGCTGTAGCTTAATAACGTAACAATAGCCTCGCGTTGCGCTGTATATAGTCTATTCGATAGAAAATATAATGAGGAATATTTATTTTAACGGCGACAAGCCGCATACAAGTCCTTATTAGCTTTAAGCAATGGCGTTGCGGTATTGTGGGTCGATCGAATTATGCAGTCCCCAAATTACTTCAACACTTTTATCCGTAGACATTGTCAAGCGGAATCGCCCGTGAGGCTTATGAAGCTCACTGCAGCTACAGTAACCCAGTACAGAACAAAACAATACACCTACAGCCGTGGCGTAACTGTGATCAACTGATAAGATACATTACTTCATAAACAAATGGTGTGTTTATTATTAAGGCTATTCAGCCGGAGTAGGAGAGGTTTAGCATGTGCAGATCGCTAACAATAACCCAATCAATTACCATCCAAAAATATCTCATACAACTATTTCGGACGGAAAAAACAGGCGCCATTTCTAGTTTGAGTGTAAGAAGATTAACGTTTCGTAACAGATTTAATCTATCGATTAAGTTACTAATCGGCTAAGTTACTCGTAGCCCTGTTTACGCAGCCTGCAGTGCAACATCTATTAAATTGTCAAGTGATAAGCGTCACAATACTGAAGCCGACTCCTGTAGTCCATTGTTCACGTACCGAACCTTCCAACTAAACATTTTTCCTTTCTAAAATAGCCACGTTTCCTTAACCTTGGATGTCGTCGAAACCGTTATTATTACCACTGTTATATGTATATATTATTTTGTTATAGCTATTTTAACTAGAAACCGATCAGACTTTTCGGTTTCGGGAAGAAGCATAGCACGTTGGAACAATACACTTGAAATGTATCTAGCACCAGACCTAAGACAAAGACTCGTGTCAGGAACTACGATTTCCAAATAACATCACTGGCTTTCCTCTGAATTAAAGGATACAGTATGATCGGACAATTCGTCGATACTCAGATCTGGATAGTTAACGTCGGACGTATCGGGCTTGAGTGAAAACGGCTTTTGTGATCTTGTTACTTAGTAGGTAAGGTAGTTTTGAATAACATTACTGAATTATGATAGTCTACGGCCTACACCTTTGCTGCTCGAATGTCCGCCTTCAATGTTGCCAAGAGGGTTGGCATAGCCTTCCATTTATTCAGTTTTTTCGAATGCTTATTTGCTATACATAATTATTGTACATACATTTTTATTAGACGTGACAGTCCGGCTGATTCTGCTCTTAAGGAGTGTCCATCTCCTATCCTGAATCGGATTTCGTTGAGTGGGCTTAACTACCGTTAAGTGAATAAAGCAGAAGTCCTTTCAGATTTTTCAAGGTAGCTAGTATATCCTTCCGAAACACGGAAGTAATTAAGAGGCAACAGTAAATGCTGTGACATCGTACGGTTAAACAATGGCCCCCTAGCGAGGTGGTTCATGCTTGTCTTCTACTCCGCTCCACTATCCTGTGACAGTTTACTAGACGTCCTTTTATTGTTTGCTAATTAATAGAAATAGCAACGGTCGACATGTATTGCTACATTTAAATAATTGACAATTTCTACTTTAAGGTTACCACTTATGGTTTTCAATTAAAAGAATTTCTCTCTATATAAAAATGCTCGATAGTCACGAGGTAGTCAATTGCCATTGAAAGCAGGTGTCAAAGGTACGCTGCTCAGAACCGAACGGGGTGAGTCGCGTCAGATTTGATTCATCTATTTCATAAATCATCCAAATTAAGTATTTCCGTATAGACTATGGCAAAATGTCTTCGAGTTCGCAGCTCTTTGTTACATAAACGAGCTATTATATTTCAGCTTGTTTAATTTTAAGTCTTAAGTCATAAGTATTTTTACTTATGTCTATCTGATGCTTCAATATCTACTTCAGTTGGCACAGACCTGAATAAGCTCTTTAGAGTAAGGACCGGCATACAGTTTTCATTTCGCTAGAAGTCAATGTACTGGAAATCGCGTCCCAGGCAGCTAGTTTGTCGCCCGTCTCCCTTGAAAGATGGGGCTGGGTCAACCGGGGAAGTGAGTAAATCGTCGCACCCCATTTCAAGAAACCGCATATTGCGTTATTTTTGAGAGGCCATCCCAGTGTAGCGGCAGGCAAGTTCGCCTTTTTCGCAAAAGCCATCAAGCATTGATTTCAAACACAGTATGCATATAGTTTTCCAGAAGAAAGCTTACCTATTATAAACATATCGTATATGCAATAGAAAAACAAAGCTCAATAATATTCTACATAGAGTATTTTCAATTATTTAGATCGGCGGGTTGAGACAATCAAGTATACTTTCAAATCTTACACGACGTAACCGCGTCACGTGCTACTTTACATTACGAAAGCGTAAATATATTATCCGGACTACTGATTTGTTTAGGGCACACAAGGCGCTATAATTGCTTGATTTCAGTAGCTATTTTCGTCCGGTTTCAAACAAAACAGGTACAGGTTTAGATTAAGAGAGTCTATATAAGCCTACAAAACATTACGGTATCCTATGCCCCGTAGATCCGAAGAAAGATGCTTCCATGTACGTAATAAGACACGCATCTGGCCTATGCTGCTCCATTAAATACAGATCTATGCCACGGCGCTTCTCGAAATGTGACATAATGACTTTAGCCGCAACTACTAATGCGAAACTGTTTTGGTCTTGTTACTTACATCTTAAACAGTGTTGCAAAGACTATGTACATATTTACCTTTATATGTAGAATTAAGCAATGCCTTTTGTGCGATCTGTAATGTGGCCAACTGTAGGACAACAGCCTAAACCTGCAAGCACTGCATGATCCGCATACGTTATTAATTATATACTTTATATTTACAGTATACGGCTTGCGATCAGTCGTCAACTCCTATGGAATTTTTAGGTCTGCTGAATTAGATAGCGTGCCCTTAGAAACAATGAAGTACCATTAAATGATGCGCACTTGACGAGTTGGACTTGCCTTGTGTCAAGTAGAAAACATCGAGAACAAACTGGTGAGCCATCGAATTGACCCCCTCGTTCCGTTTCCCAGCTTTTAACATTCGTCTATAAGTAGATTTCCTTTTGTGAAATGTGCCATTTCCATAAATGACCCAACTAATATCATAAGCACCGGTCCTTTTCAGGACAAGCGCCTACCCACAAGCTGAGCCAAACGCTACCTAGCTAAGTGCAGGCAACATTTTTACTTAAAATAACAATAGGCGGTGAAAATGAGCCATGGCTGAAAATGGCGAACAAAACTGAGAACCTACATCATTATACCAATACTGAGACATCTTTCAAGATTCGATAGTACACACTCGAGTAATGGTATTAACATCGCATCCGACCACAGCCTGATAGTGTCTGCCTATCTGCGACATCCAAGTTCGGCCTATCAGTGAACGCAGCAGGTTGTTTGTATCGCTGATGCAGAAGGCGTGATCTCAGGTCGTGCCTGCGACTACGCCCTCATAACCGTCACTTTGTTCCATTGCGCCGCGTTTTGTCTTTTGCGTTTGCAGTCAGCACAACATTGTCTCGTGTGTTCTTCTGCCTGCCTGTGGGCCCGACCGCTTACCCGCTAGTCCGCGCCAACTGAATTGAGCTATTGCCTTTTTTTTTTTCTCTAAAAATGACTAAAAAGAGAAGCACAGTGGGCGAGCCTCGTTGATAAGCGGTAGGCACGAAACGTGCTAGCCTTGTATTTATATACGCTTGATGTGCTTGGCTGGCTCGACCGGATACGGCAACAACAGGCCAAGGAGCTACAGTGTCGCGCAGGAACATTCCCATTCTACAAAGCTGTGCTGAGTCAAGTATACAGGTCTTTGTGTGGCCTTGTCTTAACATCTTTCAGTTTTCCATTGCTGAATTGTCAGCGACACTGTCTCTCACTGACGAAAACTATGGCTGGACCTACATACGTCGATGAACAAGCTCATTTTACTAACACTTGTTGACGGATTATAGTGGCTAACTGATCACAAATTAGACTATTACGTCCCGGAAACAAGCACATGGCCGTGTACATCCACGTTTAATAGCACAGTTATAGTTTAGTATAATATTGTAGATTTAAGTACTGTTCGAGTATGTGTGAGTGAATGCGTTTCTTGCTCCCCCCTGTCAAAAGCCATACTCATAAAAACTGTGTTGCTCTTTCCCGCCTTATCGTTCTCCTGGCCGGAACGTTGCCCCACCTACATGCCTACCTACCTGCCTGCCTACCTGACCTACTCCTAGCACCAGCATCAAGGCACTAACGAACCATTGCCGCCGAAGCCGGCACGGCACCTAACCCGCGTATGTTATTAATATATGTGACTAGGTACAGCCAATTTGTATAGCCCTCTTTGCGAATCAACTACGATAACAGTCTATTAGTGGCTGCTGCTGCTGCCGCTGCGATTGTCGTTACAGGCGTTGGTGTTGCCGGATCCGTCTTTGTCGGTCGCTCGACGCCTTGCCTTGCCTTGCCAGTCGATTGGAGTATTCGTTCATTTCTTATTGATGGCAATACGCTAACACAACGCCGTCGCTCATTAGGTCGTGGCGGACGCATTAAGGCGTGCGTAAGCTTGTGCGTAGGGGTAGCTGTCTGGGTGGCTTGCGTACGTCGTGTACCTGTGATTGCGGATGTGAGGAGTGCTGCCACTGATTGAGCAAAAACAATAAAAAAATGAACTGAGATTAGCGAAGTGAGTTCTGCTGCCGCTGGTAATAGTGGTGTTATTGTTGTAGCAGCTGATGTGGTCGTTTTAGTGGTAGCAGAAGCTGAAGCTTTTAAAATGACGACGGGTCTTGACTGCTGGCCTAGCAATGGTTGCGGCGGCCCTTAAGGACGTTGTTAGTCACTATGAACTAGATGCGCGCACACCCGTGAATAGGACCGCGTGACCCAGCACGACGGTGAAGTGAGGGTGGGGCGGGGATACGACACGGCGGTCTTCAATAGAGACGACTGCAGCAGCGATCACTCCAACACTAATATAAACGCATCGTGAACATGTCATCCGGCCAGAGTCATTTAGATACTGCTGTTTTTGTGGTAGTACTAATAGTCGTAATCATAAAGACTTAATATACACAGGTTAGGATGATAGCCACTGATCTAGAGGATAAGAGCCGTGCAAATCGGCGTGCGATGGCCACACCAGAAGGTCACACTGTTTGTGTGTGTCCCGATGTCTGTGTTTAGCTTGACGCAGTGAATCGTTAGCCTGTAAATGCAGCAGCTGCAGCCATTGTGTGTACTGTGGGCAAAACCACAGGCCAAGCGAGAAAGAGCGGTGTGCATAGACAGATCCTTGACAGGTATAAGTGCCTGTGCACAAGAATACTTATATAGCTGTAGGCTGTCCAGCTGATGCTGCTACCGCACAGACGATCCGGAGGCAGGCCATGCGGCATATGGAGATGTGGTCGTGAAGTCAACCGCGTGCGTCTTTGTTTCAAGCATGTAAAAGAACGACGTCCTGCTCGATCCTGGCGGTGACGACGAGCTAAATTTCGTGTTTCACGCTCTGATATCTTTCGATTCTCCTTCTCGATTCGTTTTAAGGAACGAATAAGGCACCGCCTATAACACCAGTGTTTAGGGGTAGACTTGGATACTTTCGTTGTTTTTCCTATATTCCGAAAACGACGAGTTGGATTTTCTAAGGTTCTAAGAAATAAATTGTTTTACAATGCGATTGCAAAAACGCTAACAAAAACACGTGTATCTCTGAACAGGTATTTTGGAGTGAGGGTCATTTTAACCACCCGAATTCACAGATACATATCTATGAACAGCGGCAAAGCTTCTAGTTGCGATGAATGATGTTCTATCTTCTAACTAGAAGTGTATCACCTGTTGTCCATTTTTTAATGTGTTTGCCTATTTGGTGGTGGTAAAAATAACCTTAAATCTTATGTTACGATGGATCATATAATAAAATATCCAGACTGACAAATGAAATATATTGTGAACAGCTCTATATATACATATTTGATTTCTGTCTCCTTGTGTGTTCCGTATTGACAAAAAGATATCGAATTGCTGGACATGGGTAGTTGCAGATAAAGCTGGCCTTGTTTTCGCCTGCCTTTTCCCAAAAAGTTGTCGCACACTCACCAGTGCATTTTGCAGTTAGTTAACTGCAGCAGCGAATTTTGAATTAAACATTTCAATAAGTCGAACACTGTGAAGATAAACAGATGGACGGCGATAAGAACTTGGACGCGAGAGGTCATCGGCACGACTGGCTGATATCTGCTTCGCCAGCTCTTCTGCATTTACAATTTGCCTTTTTTCCTTTACCATGTCTTTAATGCTACCTTTGTTTCATCAACTCCTATTTGGGCGCATCGCTCGAGGTCAACGCAGGCAACGCTGAGCGAGCCGGACAACGCTCGCGGCTACGGAACCGCACCTGTTTACGATTCGAAGCCGAGAACTGCGTGTTTCTATGAATGTGTTTTCCGATATTGGGAAGACCGAAAAACGACAAGAACACATCGGATGTGCAGCAGACGGTAGGTTTAGAAGAAGAGCCGTACTACTTTGCAGAGCCAACATGGCTAGAGGCCGAGTTTTGCCGACATTGACGACACTATCAGAAATGATCATGCTTTGCGATTTCATCATGAG
Source organism: Varroa jacobsoni (assembly GCF_002532875.2). Taxonomy (NCBI): domain Eukaryota; kingdom Metazoa; phylum Arthropoda; class Arachnida; order Mesostigmata; family Varroidae; genus Varroa; species Varroa jacobsoni. The sequence continues at coordinate 96,503 of NW_019212971.1, read as the reverse complement.
GCAAGAGCGAGAGCTGACCATGCTCTGGTTTAAACAACACCCACATGGAGATCGACCGTAAAGTATGTATGTATACAATCCCATGTGTCTGTGTTTGTGTGTGTGTGTGTATGTACATATCGAAAAGGGTTGTGGTTAAGAGGCATTTATCTTGAGCCGGGGCCGCTTCTTCCTTCCAGAGTCCAATGGGTTTTCTCACAACGGTTCGAAGACTCAGTCCAGAAACAGACAACGTGCGCACGCATATTCTTTTTTCTACTTGGCACGCCAAGTAGAGGCTAAGTCGAAACGTTAATAATGAGGCCCAGCGACGAAAGCGGTAATGCTTGCTGTCATTTTAACCCAGAAGAAAAACTGATTCACATCTTAGGGTTAAATTTTCATTAGTTTCTAGGCACTACACAGGAGCACCTACCAGCTTCTTGTTAGGTTTCCCTACGATGAGAATAAACATTTCGTCGCGTACATTAATACTAATGTTGTCATGTAGGGGGGTTTGTTCGGACCACAACCTGTATTTCAATGTAGCTGCTTGGGGCAAATTTATAGGAAAGTTCCTAAGCGGCCATTGTGCAATTAGGGTGTGGGCCACGGGAGGATTTGTAGTATTACATGGAAGCAACTAATCAATGCAAGCGACGATCGGTTGTCAGATAAAGCTAAATTGGCGAAATGCACGTTGTTGGCTGATGAGATACGGGGTAGAGTTATGTTCGCGTTGAATGATCACGATGCTAGAATCGTTGAAAAGTCATGAAAAGGGAGAAAAAAGGAAATTGTTCTCAGAAGGATGATATTCAACACAGCAGTAGATATCTCTTAAATCTAATTGTTGGCAGAATTTCACATACGAATGTCACGCTAAGTGGTAATGATTCTTCTGTTTGGTACTACTTTTGGAATCAACTCATGTGGTCGTTCTAAGCCTGGTCTAACGCTCTACAAAGGCCAACCGTTGAGTTAGCAGATAGGCCCATTGCAATACGCCTATATTCAGTTAGAGAGATGAACGTAACGGTTCGGTGCTTCTTATAACATGTACTAATTTCGTTGATTGTTTTTCTAAAGAGTTGTTTTTTCGACGCTTATTAATTGCATTACAATTAACTGTAAATGGGAAAAACTGATTCTGGAACTAAATCTTGCTAAGTTAGCATAGTTCTGTAAATAGGTGCAGCCATGCGAGCGAAAAGGTTGTTATGCTAACGACCATTACATATTTGTATGGCGTTTCTACGCAAACGTGCCGCCTCTATCGTGAACAAAAAGACATAGTCTTTCTTATCAGACCCATTTTCACTGTACGCAAACAATGAGATTGGGTAAAAAGCTTTCAGTTTACTATGTGCGACAAATCTGTAGTGACCTTATTAGATTATTTCATATAAATAGCTAGCTATCCTATCTTGACGGATCCGATAGAGTAGCAGACGAGTAACGTAGCGTTTCGCCGCCAATTTTCCACCCACTTACTGCTGTACTGATTGCAAAGTTTCCGCTTTAGCGGCTGTTAACTTGATATGTGGCGGAATAAGTTTGTTGAAACAACAAAGATGGATAGTGGAAAAATACTATCGGGCATATTTCTGATTCGCTGTAAATGATCTAGCGTGAATTCAGTGACAATATTTTCACTATATTTAAGCAGTATGCGTTTAGGTAGTAGGCTATCAACGCTTGAAAAATGTCTAGAGAACTTGCACAGGTAAAGTTTACGCGCGCGGGCTAAATCGATCCCTTCTGCTATAGAAAAAAATAATAATAATAGAAAAAAAACTGTTTATGACGATATTTAGGAAACATTGATATCATTGACGTTGCTAGCCGGACCTAACACAATGCTGTGTTAGAAAATGATTCTTTAAGAAAATTCGGATATGTTGCTAGATTCTATAAACGCATAGAAGAACGCTTAATTATCGAGAACGTCTTAAAATCGTGAATTGATGTTATCTAAAAGATATAGCTTGTATCGGTATATTTAGCGGTAGCGAGATGTTGAGGTTGAACACCGTAACGTTTCGGGCTCAATCTCTAACTGTTATGGCGGTTCATCTAAATATGCTTAGCGTGTTCGTTCGGCCTAAAGGCTATTTCACTAACGACCTACTACCGGTGAACTGCATCTCTAAAGCTGCCGTTCTTTCTCGTTAATATGATGAAAAGGAAGGGCGAGCATTTTGCTCATAACAAATCTTGCTAATGAGACTCTAACATCTATCCAGTTACTGAACGTAACATTGGACCTTTTGGTTCCGCCTTCAGCTATACAAGATGTATTTGTCATCAATCTTATGTCGTTTCGGCTTTTATTTCGTTGAAAATAACACTTTCATCTCTTTCTGAACTTCGGTTATCTAATACCGGCTATAGGCCTTGCGATCGTTCTATAATTTCAGTGAACTATTCTTCATTCATTGATGTCTTTTCTTCCGTGGATGAGTGTCTGACTGTCTAGCTGAGATGCGCATTGCAGCGTTTGCTGTTATTCCATTATTCATGATGTAAAACAGCATTACGTCGGACGTGCCACATCCCGGGATCCAAGGGCAAGACGTATTCAGGATCCCTGTGTTTGCAACCAATTGCGCAGTAGCAGTTGAGGTGTTGTTCGAAATAGGAATGAGAAAGGCTTAAGGTGCTATTGGCCAATTAGATGTTTCGTCTAGATTCAACTGACTATTGAAATATTGCTATCGATAGCTGAACATTCTATCTCGGTAGGTTTGATACAAACAGTGATAGTGGTTGTTGCATAAATGTCTAGCAGACCGCTACAATAGCAACAAATATCGTATAGGAGGCCTATTGAATAAGGTCGCCAGTTTTTTTTTAATTCGACCGTTACAAAAATGGTGCTTAATTAACGTGTTGGTTTGGAATTAATGAACGCAGTTAGATGCGCTGCTTGGTGTGCTCTAAAGGTAACTTTGGAGAATACCTAAGCCATGCCTAGCTAGCTTGCTGAGCCTAAAAAGTATCTAACTATTTCAAGCTGTCCTGCCTTTTTTCATTCCCAAACTCAGATAGGCTAGACAAATATTACAAATAAATTATCTAAAATTATGTGCGCATCTGTTTATTTCTAGCTAATAAAATATCATCTCACACATGGGCGAAACCCAGTGTTTTTCGTTTCGGCTATGCTCCGTCAAATTTCAAGCAACTAACAGAGCCCCACACGACGCTCGCAGTACGAAGTAGTAATACAAACTCAATGGAAACCAAATGCGAAGTTGCCTACCGATATATGATTTGACAATTCTGCATTGTGTTATATAATAGATAGTGCTGGCACGAATATGATGCGTCGATCTGGGGGACTTCGTCCGAATGAACAATGATGAGATTCAAATTATCCTTTAACTTGAAGCCTTGTAAACATCGACGCCTTCAACTTACCCCTTCATCTTACCTTGTCACAATCTTACAACAACGAAAAAATCACACGCTCCAATCAATAACAGTCCCGTGCATAAGGAGACGTTCTTTAAATTAGCATTCAAGTTGCTTACATGCTAGTTTGCCGCGCGTATCATTGTTGAAGTCCATATAGGAGGTGCACAATATGTCAGACATAGTTAAAGGCTCCTAGGTCTTCTTTTTCCACTGTTATTAATTTCATCATGATTGCGTTCCAATTAGGATGAAGACAAGTAACCTTTCCGCAGCACGCAGATTTGTTCATCGACTCAATAACGAACGATGCCGTAGGCGGTCTATGTGAATTGTCAGCATATGTGCCTTCAGAGGGCTGTATAGATCGCAACATAGATACCATCTAAATACAATACGAAATTGCGGTGGTCCTACAGTCATTTTAATCCTGTGATATTATATTGTGAATCTGCGTATGTATATGGAGTGTTTGACTGCTATCTATAAAGGTGAATAAGTGGAGTTTAGACAGAGCGATGAGTATGATGCTAGCCATACTAGGTTTTAGCTTCGTGCCCGTTTTTTTCTGACTCGGTGTTTTTTGTTCATTTTTGCAATTTCCATTTTGAATGCTGCTCGTTAACGCACTGTTTTGTCGACTAGAGGTCTGCTCCATGGACACAACAGGCTAAATACTTAGCTCAAACAATGCAGAGGAGTCGAGCAAGAAAACAGAGTGTTGTCTTCAGCGTATTATTTAATGCCCGAACTTTTAGCAGAGGACTGAAGTACGTCCAGACATAGACCTCTCCCTCTCAGTGGTTAATAGGCGAACCCGTACTACTGAAGCGTTGCCAAAGCGTCAACTATAGATCAACCGGAAGAGAATATTCTGTCGGTGCGATTGCAGATTTAGTAAACATTTTCCACCAGTGCGGGTCACTTGTCTCTTTGGATTTTTATTTCAGCACTAATATCTGTTCTAAAAGCCTCTTGCTCATGTTATGGTAGAAGACCAGTTCGACTTTCCCATGCACTCCGTTCGATGTTGACATACACCCAGCAGCTATATTCGACTGAGACAATGCGAAAATTGTTCCTTCCTATTGATGTTAGTACATGTTTGTTTTTATTTTTTTCGTGCCAAAGTTCTTCTTCCCGGACCCTCACAATGCCAGTCTACCAGTTTGTTTACAGTCGGGACGCGCCTGCATCCGTACCATTGGCTGCAGCGTTCCCAGAGCACATATAACATAATATACAACACAACATTTCGATGGCCTTCAGCACCACATCATATACGAGTACCTAACAATATTTGAGGTACCTTCAGAAACGTCAGATGCATGGATCCACGCCTCATTGCTGGCTATCATTGCTCCATCGTTTAGCGCCGCGCGGCTCGACCAGCCGCCCGTTGCTGCCAGCGAATTACCCTCTCCTAATTCAATTGAACTCTCGCCCAGCATTCGACCCTTTCTCCATATCTGAGTTCGTTCCCTCTTTCAGAGGAGGGACAGTCAACAGAAATAGAGCTATCGAGCACATTGTACCGCGGCGGAGGGAGTTCGCTGCCGCTGCTGCTGGCGACGGTGGGCCGCGCCACCGGCGGCCGAGCACGTCCTATTGTAGTCGGTGGCAGCCTATTCCAGCTGAACTGTGGCTTCTAACGTTGCTGCATTCGCTGCTACAGGCTGTGCTGCTGCCGTTGCTGTTCCGTCGAGATGTGGCGGTTCGCCGGCGACCTTTACTGCTGCCACTGCCGGCAGTTGTCATCGAGTTTGGCGATACTAACGTAATCGTTGTCGGTGTTGTTGAAGAAATTCGCCGCTAGGGCTGCTGCGACGGGTGGTATGCCAGCCGCTGCTACCGGTTCTTCTGCTACTGCTGCTGCTGCCACCGCCGCTACTTCTGGTGCAGCCGCCGCTGGCCTCAGCTACGATCATTAGCGCCATCGTGCTGTTGTTCGCGCGGGCAGTTGTCTGTTGTTTCACGTTCCTGCCGCTCGCGCTGCTCACTCGCTCTCAGTTCCGTGCTGATAAAAGCAGTGTCAGAGTGGATAGCCAGCTCAATATGTGCGTGCCCGTGTTCCGTTCCGGTCGCGGACGAGAATCGGTCCTTTGATTGGTTTGCTTTTTTTTTACTTGTTGACTTACTACTACTTCACGACACTATTGAATGGAAGTAGTTGTGTCAAAATACCCCAAGTCAGGTCGGTTGACACCGAGTATCTGTATTCGACGAGCTGTCATCGTGTATTCGATGTACGGTGACGGCGGACAGCCACAAACGGCTTCAAGGACAACGAACTCGACAAACATAAAAAGAAAAAACCAGGGAAATGAGCGCGTACTCAGAGAACACGGAGTCATTAACGGGAACAAAGCTGTACGCTCGACGACTACTACAAGGCGCTGCAATGAATATCTGCCCATAGCCAACCAACATCTGCTTCGTTCATCTGTCGAAAATTTCGGAAGGTTCGAGAGAAACACGGGACGAATGCTGTCATCGACATTGGAGGCTGTACCCCTATAGAGACTATGCTCTGTGCTATGCGATATTAGTTGCAGTAAAGGCATAAACACTACTGCAAGCTGTGTAAACAAAACACTGAGGGCCTTGTGGAACTTCGTAGACCGTTTTTGCGAGTTCAACAGGATGCACGAATAGATGTGCTTTAACTACCCTCCCGCTTTTCTTCGTTGTGCTATTTGTTGCCTATGGTCTATTCCGCTCTCTTTGCAATTGTTCATTGATAGTGACCAGTCCTATTGAACGTTGAGCGCACCAAACCGCTGTGTCACTCTATTGTCATCATCGCCACTGAAAATTGTCCAATTATGTGAAGATCGACTCTGTGAACGGGTCCGCCTTCCTTGCTTTTTTTTTTCGTTAGCTGAAAAGCGAACGAGCTCTTTTGTTTACTATTAGAAAAACTTTCCTTTCTGAGTCCTTGTTCATCTTCAGTCATCGTATGTAAATATTGGTGCAGGAACTGACGGGTCTGCAGCGATCGTCGAAAGAAGAAATTGCCCCACTCCACTGAAGTTCATCCGACGACTCTAAAACGACATGGCCATCCACAAACGGTGAGTGACAGATCGATTACTTAAGTACTATAGGTAGACACAATGGTACGCAAACTGCATATGTCTAAGCTGTGCTTAAACTAAAACAGTAAACAACTAACCTGATAAGATGATCAGCGGGAATCTCTACAGAAGTGCTAGGTACAAGTCGGTCGCAAGTGGAAATCTGTGGGAACAGCTCGTTAAAGAAATAAATATATCTATACATAAATGTAACTGAATAAATTCAGTGATTATAACATCGACTTTTGTCGAAAAAAGGCGGCTTTATCAGATCGTAGTCAGAGGCGTCTGATTCACTTGCCAGCTTCCAATAGCCATTTAGGAGATCCAAATCAATTGATTTGTAAAACAAATCATCTTGAATAGCGCGATCTTGGGCGTTATCGAAGTGCCCCTTCGAACTCGGGTAGTTCTAAAAGAAGCGTTCTTCTATGAAGTTCCACCCACCAGGACGGCACGAATCTGTTTCAGCATCTAGCAGATTTACTAAGAAGATGGGAGCGGGCTATTCGATAATCTCTATACTTCGAAATTCGGTGTAAACGATACATTAGTAAGGTGAATTAATATTAAGTTTGGAGCGTTAGTGGCCGAATAATCGTCATCACCTGGCCTGCAGATAAAATAGTTTCTGTGTACTTGAGTCGTGTTTAAGAAGGAAGTGCTACTTCGCTCGGAGACTTGTGGGTGTTTGTTTTTCTTTTTTTCTATATTAAACTGAAACAAACTTCGTCCCCCCCCTCAACAGTTTTATTCATTACCTAACAATGCAGTCATCGTCAATACGTTGCCTTTTCCTCTATCCCATTCATTATTCCTGAACTAGAATAGGACTTATCGTATCAACGTAGGGAATGGCCTGTTCGCTTCCTGGTTGTTTTGCGCAACAGCTCCTCCGTAGTGTTACGCCTCGTCGCACAATTGCCATCTATATCCAACGTAGCGAGAAAAGCTCGATGAGAATACTCCGATCCGAACAAGCGCACGCGTCCAAGGAGTACTACAAAACGACGCTACCTTACAACCAGCAACATCATCACGAAGTCGTGTGTTTGCGTATGTCTGTATAAGCAGAAGTCCAGCTTGCTATTCGTTTTTGTTTTATCGTTAAGTCATTATTATTGTTTTACAGTCAGCGGTAAACTGTTCTGTGGCCGTGGTAACGTTGACGGTGTCAGACATCGTGCCGGTTGCACTGTCACCTCCCGCAGCTGATAGCGCCCTTTGCTGGATACGTCGTTGTTGGCCACTGTTTCTATTGTAACATTATTCTATGGATCTAAATAGCGTACGCTGTTTGCTGCCCCTCTTCCTCGCGGTCAGGCTCGTTCATTCGCTGGCAGCAGTGAGTATGTGTCAAGTTGTCTCCACGGTGTTGTCCCAAAGTCAGCTTCTGGCAGGTACAGCAGCTCGTCAGCCCCCATCGCGATAATAGCAACGGTGGCAGCAGTGGTTTTGCTATACAAACGGTAATACAGGTTTTCAAGCAAGAGACGCCATATGAAACCAACAAAAGGCGGCAAGAACACCGGCAGAACCCTTCGGACCACTCCCGCTGCCACCGCCTCTGAAGTCGTCAACTAACCTGTGGTAAAACTAATGCCGCTAATGGCGACATGCAGTTGTTACCAGCCGCTTCCGTTACGACGCGCAGTGCGTTTGCCTGGATGTCTAGCTATCTCGGCGTGGCGGGGTCGAGTATCCGTACCGGCAGTGACGATCCGATCATCGTATCAGTCGGGGTGGCACAGGAACTAGTTCTAGCGGGCAGGCGCAATGTCTTACGTATCTATGATATTGTCACTGCAGCAACGTAGCTATCGCGAAGCAGCAGCGAAGAGAGACGGCAAATAGCAGACAGATTGGTCCGTCAATGAGTGCGTAAATAGGGACCGCTAGTTGCTGTTACCAGTGCAGGCCATGCTATAATATTCAAGCTCCTTTTCAAATTGACTTCGCCTTCTGTTGTATCAGTCGAATTCCCATGATGCAGGTAGTTATTCGAAATAGTTACCGCTGTTACTCTTTTTCGTGATGATGATAATGCTGTCGTTGTTCTCAGTGTTCTTTAGTCCTCCAGCGAGTATTACGTTTGTAAGAGAATTCGTCTGACCCTTGTCTGTGGCCAGATCGCTGTCGTTGACGTTATGTCGACCGGTGTCTGCCACCAGCAATGGCAATGGCAAAGACGCCGCCGCTTGTTATTGTCTACATGCGATGATCGCGGCGTAAGCGATGCTGTTGAAGCCAGCAGAGGTGACGGTGGCGCCAGCGGCGGAAGTAAGGCAACATTGTCGTCATCGTTCCAGTGAATGCACAGTGTAATGTCGCATTGTTTGTACTGAAGCTTGTGGTTGTCGCAACGATTGCCACTCGATACGACAAAAACAGGGACAGATAACAGACACAAGTGTAGACAGAACGAGGCTCTATGGAAGGACGGACGGAACAACTGCCGCCGCAGGCACACCATCGATACACCAATAACGACGACAACGATATAACAGCAGACAACATCGGCGGTAATAGCAGCGATACCTTTAGACGCGGATTTAGGCGCTGCTAACAGAAATTATAGTGGGAAGCGCGAATTTCAAATCGAAGTAGTGTCACGTGGAGTTCTGTTCATTGTCATCCGGTGCTGTTTGCACTAGCGGCACAGTGGTAGCTGCAGAAGCAACAGTGGCGGTGTATGTAGGGAAAACGCGCGCGCATAAGATGACTCGACAGAAACAAAATTGTCAGTCGTCGCTCTCTGGCCATCGATTTCCGAGTTGAGACGGTTGGACGACCACGCAACTGCCCCCGCTTCTTCTAGCTTATAGCTTTTTCTACCGTTAGATCCTCTGTTAATCATGGTCTAAAGACACGGAGAAACCAAGCGACTAATGGTGTCGATTGGCATCAACGGCAATCTAACAGACTATACAATATCATTTGCATTTTTTTTTCCATAGTATGTAGAGGGCTAGGAATTAACGCCGTTACTCTGTGACTGCAGTCCACTTTGACTGCTAGACGCCTGCGCACCTTCGCGTAATAATACATTTGTTGTATTTCAATAGATCCATTGGTGCTTACAACCAGTTGAATCTATCGAAATAGGTCCAGCAGCTAGGTCGAAACCGTGTACCCTTAGCAAATTCTTATTAAGACAATGTGGGAACTCTAGCCCAACTGTGTTTGTTCGCTATTTGATAGAAATTAGCTAATGAAAATGGATGAAGCCGCGTCTTTAGGGGTAACGTTGGCTGGGTGTGATCGCAAGTATTGCATGTTGCCGTGAAGATATCTTGGAAAGGCTTAACATTTCTCAATGAATCTCTGCTCTCTACAAACGTTCAATTTCTATTCTTTTCGGGGTCTACTTTTTTGCATCCGTTTAGACGATCCTGAGAGTTGCTCACCCGCAATGCTGTCCACATATATTGTACTATCGATAGTATTGTCAAACGTGGCTAAGACCAGCCATCTTTTTGCCAGCGTTTGTCAAACAGGTAACAGGTTCGCAGTGCCGATTTAGTCAATGCTCCCTTAGTATCACCTCCAACGGTTCGACCGCAGCGCTCGCAAAGAACACCACAGTTAGAATAACAGCGATAACCACCTTCCGTACAGCAGCACGAGAAGTAGCGTCGTCAACGTTCAGATATACAGACAATAGCCGAGCAAAATGTTCCTGTGTAAGGAAATCGCTTAACCCGGCCGTAGGCGTCGCGCGAATATCCGACCCCCTTGCTTCATGCGTCCTACTACAGTAACGTTAGCTCATACATGCGCTTTTAGACAACATGGAGAGACCTATAGACGAGAGAATGCGCGACCATTTCTAGTCATCGTTATCTATCGTTCCGATGCTATAAGCAATGTTCATGCAGAGCGACTAAAGTGATGTCCCTGTCACAGTGCCGTATTATCTGTTCTGTTGAAACGTTAGCCGCTTGCCGTCCTCCCAGTTTGGTATCCTTTAACGCTGCCCCTGTTGCCGCCATCTCTGTCTGGTTACTTCTGACGCTCGGCCTTCCATAACGGCAGCGCTCCTGTACGGCTACGCTCAACGATCGGCCGTCCCTCGTTCTGACTAAACGTCGTTAGCTCTTCTGCGACGTGTGTCATGAAACGCCACCACCAATGGCAAAATACGCAAGTCTCTCGATGTCATTACAGGAAAACAGCACAGCAGTCCGTGTAGCATATAATGTACAGTCTTAAGCGATAACGATGAAGGTGCGGGTTACCGCGACACGACGAAGAATACTGCAAAGCATGCACGTGCTATCATGCACGATTATTGAAGACACGTCATAACATGATATGGAAGAGGGGATTGTTAGCTGCATCCTGTTTCGCAGAGGAATCGAAAGTTGCGCCTACAGAACTTCGAGTGCAAGTTGATCTGAAGTAACGCGAAAGCAAGCAGGGTCCGATGTGACGATTAGAAGGATTGGAAAGAAAACTGCGTCAGTGAATAAGGAGATGATACGCTGTGATGATAAGATAAGGCAACACGATAAAGCCACTGAAGGGAATAAAAAATCTTAAAAAAAGAACAATATATAAAATATGAATGCTCAACTCTTTTTCATCGAAATAGTCTTGGGAAGCGTTTGTGATCTGTCCTGTGACGGTCGTGTATTATTCTGTATATTGTAAAACGTACAGGATACGTAAAGATGTAAAAATCGACTGTATTTTTCGTTTTCTCTTTAACTCATTGCTTGACAGCAGTGGCCAGCAGACGACAAAATAGCATGATGAACGCATATGCGAGTGAAGCTTTATAAAATCAGCCAGTTTAGCGTGAAGCCCAAATAATTGATTTATGATGGATTTCGATCGTAAGCTCATATACCAATACTGAGCATAATAATAACAAGAATGGTGATCATTATCATATAATGCATAGTTTGGCTGCATAAACCCTCCGATATATCAAAGCTCTAAGAAGATGATGGCAGACATCTATTCAACTATTTATCCAGCGTATGCTTTGTCGGCACATAGCGTTTTTTTTTTGCGATTTAGCCGACTACGTTCACACTAGGCACTCACCCTTACATGTACACATACAGCCAGACGGGGCCTCATATGTTGAGTGGATCGCAGAAGACACAGATGGCCACGCCTCCTCTTCAACCCTCAATATTAGCTGAGTGGAAGTACAGTTACCGAAGATGTAAAACTATTAAAAACTTATAGCAAGCGTTAACTATTCGTGTATTATTATGGTAGTGATGACAGTGGTAAGCCGGGACTTCGCGTGTGCAGACTCCTATTTGTGTTGTACATTTAAGCAAGAGGCGCTGGCGACAGCCATAGAAGCGGTAAGAAGAGCAGCGGGGGCAGTCGACTTGGCTATGGACGGATGGTCACGGGCGTAATAATAAGCGCAGGCTACCGGACGTTTCAGTTCAGCTAGACTGGCCGTATGGTAACGTAACATCGATGATTACATTCAAGGGCTGACCACGCGTCTGCACAGAGGCGAACGTTTGTTCATTGGACTTGATGTATATATATATATATATATATATATATATATATAGCGATTCTGTTGTGAACTTCGCAAACGGACAGGTCGGAAATGGCTTACTTCGCTTCCGAGTGAAACCGGGTAACCCGCTGACGTTCTGGGTCGCTAAGGCTAATCGTCGCTTATATTGAATTGCCTAAGCAGTCGATGGATGCTGCGATAAGAAGCTGTTAGAGGCTGTTTGGTCAAACAGCTAGCCAAAAGCGCCTTATTTTAGACGCGTATCTAAAACTACATTCGATTATAATGAAGCTATGTATATAGCGAGTGATAGAAGATATCGGTAGTATGAGCTATCTGTCTAAGCAAGTAAGGGGAAATATCCTATTGAAGAGGGTTAATACTTGAGTATATCTGAATGGAAGAATGCATCGACGTCAAAAGTGACACGGAAGCAAATTGACGGATTAAAGCATTGACGAAGTTCAATGATAATAACTTAATAATAAGTGTTTATTAGGCTTGAGAATCTCTATTCGAACGAAGAGTGCACCGACATTGCTAACACCCGTGTGCGGTTTTGCAGTTTCCTAATGACGATTATAGCTGGGTCAGTCTATGAACTTAGTTCTAGAGGCCATCGCTAATGCTGTGATTCGTTCTCACTTCCTTACTTCAGAGCCTCGTATTTATCTTTGAGACATATAGATCCCATGAATGACGATTTAGTGTTGGAGCTTCTCACCGGTATGAGTTTTTCGCTGCTGAGTATGCAGCAGCTCGTAGAAATATTTTTGCAAACTATAGCGTTTTAATAATTTACCAGATTGAACTTAAGCGACACGCCTAATGTCGACATAACACGTAGGCAAATCTGAGGGCAGCTGAGTTTTTCGGGTAAACAGAATTCATTTCTAACCAGGGGAAATCTTATTTAACTGGATCCGTTCAGTGAAGTATACCACTGAATTGAGGCCTCAACTGAACTTCGAATGACGCAGATTTGTTTATTCAGTATATAACAGTTTACGGTACAGACATATTACTAGATACCTAGTCGATATAATTGCGAAGCAATCTAGCAACAGATCACTGAACCACTTACGTGTAAGAACGCGAAAAGTCATTTCGCGTCGTTGAACACCATATACAACCGAAAGATTTACAGTTAGATGCTGATCTCCTGTTGCAATACGAGAAAACACTTGTAGAACTTTTGGCGCCTGGGCTTTTTCTGTAGTCACCATTATTACCTGGCCCGTGTTCGAGATTTTCAGATAACGTTTGTTGAATTATTTTTAATCGTTCTATGATGTGCAATGAACAATAATAATAGCAGCTACTAGTCCGGGGCAACTCAGTGGTAAAAAGTCGATTAGACAAGTTTACAGAAAAGTAATGGCCGCGCCACGACCGACCGATCGACCGCCTGGACCAGCACACTTATTCAACTTTATCTTTATTTCCTTTATATGAGAAAATATTGTTTCATTATTGTGATCGGTAAGCCTGCTTCACGCTTTTGTCTTTTTGTTCCTACAGCAGCATGTGCCTACGCAGAGGGTCTTATGATCCGCTGTTTTAGCCGATAATGCTTGGCCACCGGCCGTTACTTGATGATGATCAATGCTGCTGTTCCCTAAATCAAGATGCTGAAGAAGGAATGAAGCGCCGGCTGAGACGGATGCGTTCCATAGCTAACCAGCACAAACCGTTTGAAACATTAGCGGCGACTTCAGGGTTCCATCTGAACCCTAATACGTCGTCATGCTTGTCGCTAAGATCTAGATTTATGTGTTCTTATATATGAGGGAAATCGAGAAAGGCTCGTCCACCGGAAGGGATCGGTGGCCGAATTTGGATAGCTAAACAACTGCGGCAGCGGCAGCGATACCGTCGGAGTTGATCAGTTAATTGTATCATCCGGTGCAAGACACCATCAGCTAGATTCTACAATTAGGTATCAAACACATTGCAAACCAAGAAGAGAAATTAGATGGTCGTGACAGATTAAATCATATTTCATAAGCAATGTACGCGTTGAGTTCTATTCGCGCATTCATATTCTTCTTGAGGGTTTTCTATAAAGTACACATGTATAGCCCACTAGGTCCACCAAAGATTTCTGTTTGTTCGCTCTATGGGTCCCCGCTTAATAATTAATATACCTGTTTCATCTTACGCCGGTGGAGAGATCAGTTGGAGAACACCTCGAATTTTATGGACGGGACCTCGACTTATCTTTTTCTTCTGCTTCCGTTCAGACCTAATCTCTGTCGACCCACCCCAGCGATATTTGTCAGTCCACCCCCTCGGTCCTATACTAGTTTCGTTACCGATAATGGAGTCTCACGAAACCATCGCAGCTGCTGCTGCTGCTGTCGTTCTACCGTTGCCTTTTCCAAGTCGCCTGCCCGCCGCTGTTGTGCTGTGGACACAGCTGGCGTCGTCGTACGTGCATTGTCCATACGCTAGGGCCTTCCGTTGCTTGTGTGGAACGACCGTCTTGGATAAGGCTGAGCGAAGGATGAGAATGAGATGCAGACGCGACGCGAACCCTGTGATATGTACATCAGCGACAAAGCGGCACGTCGGTTCGCCTCGCGGCGTCGATGAGGACTGTCCGTTACGCGGTGCCAGAAGCAGCGAAAAAGACGGGAAGAGAGAAAGAGTGAGCGAGCATGAACGCCCGATTGTTCAGAAAAAAACACAAAAGCCGTTCATTGTCAGGCGAAGAAAAAGATGCACAACAGTCGACGCGATGCGGCGAGGATTCGTCATTCATAATCATTACAGCGGTAAGCCAGCAAACAGTGCCAGTGAAAACGTGGTCACGCCGTTATTTTGGACGCCCGGCTAGCTAATACGAGTGCAACAGCAACGGCAACATACGCCTTATTGTTGTCGTTGTCACTAGCGGTGGCGGTGGCGGTGGCGCTGTTCGCAATGGCAAAACGACGGAAAATACGACACAGGCCGTCGCAACCCAAACAGCCGGACCAAATAGTAATAGTAAACAGTCTGAACTGGACTAACGCCGGTGCACCGGCCGCGGGGACAACTATATTCTATTACTGCTAAACTATCCCGAGAACAACTAGCGCGACCGTGGTGAACCGAATCAATAAGCATCACCAACCGCTGTTTACAGCCGTCGTAAGTTGACAATAGTGCCACTAAACAATTTATATATATATATATATACATAATATGTGTATATATATATATACATATGCTGTTGATGATATTAATAGTGAAACGGTGATGAGCTAGCTCTGCCGAAGCAGCAGCATGTACTGGTCATTACGGACATACATCGTAGTCGGCAAAATAGAGTCACGGTTCAAAGCAGACGTTGTCTTCGGCCACTCTGCGATTCGAGAGTCGTGGATTCTCACACCTGTATTATTATTCAGCGTACTTCGCTGGTTAATCCAGTTTTTCCATAACTGACCATCGCCAATAGCTGCTTCCTGTGACCGAGCGGGGAACAGGGAAAAATAGAAGCAGAGGTTGAGTTCGCGACTAGAGACGATGTACGCCCCTTCCAAATGAAGAAGCAACAAAGTGCCCTCATGTAGTCCGATGATCAGATAATTTTTGTAATGGTGCCTATGTAGATTCGGGGCACTACAACTAGTAGTAAAAACATTCAGGCGTCGCACAAACCATTTATATATCATGCTAGCCGTGGCTATGCGATGAGCAGCAAACCACTCTCTGTCTGGCAGTTCGGGGTCTAGTTCTACTCCAGGTTGTTACAGACGTTCACTACAGACGTTAGCCCACGCTCAGGCCGCACTGTAAAGACTACGCGGAAAATTATCGCATGACAAAGGAAGCACGAGTTACGTAAATATCAATCACGACAGCAACGTGAAGTGACTTTTACGTTAGTATTAGTAGACATACGCATAATAATGAAAGCTCTCTAGAGAGACTAGGTGACAAGAAGTCTTTTATGTTTCCACGGGGAACGCCTTTGAATCGAGGTGGCATCTGTTGCTGTTCCATTATTGTCATAATCTCCTAGTAGCTACTCATTTGACATAGTCGGAGTGACCAAGATGACGGGCCCTGAAACCCCAGATAGGAACCCTGAAAAACTGTGCTTGTTAGCGTCGCCATGTAGGCGGATCAAGCGATGGGTTTGATGAGAAATGTGGGAGGAACAGCGCATTACCCTGATTTAGAG
Organism: Varroa jacobsoni; assembly: GCF_002532875.2. Taxonomy (NCBI): domain Eukaryota; kingdom Metazoa; phylum Arthropoda; class Arachnida; order Mesostigmata; family Varroidae; genus Varroa; species Varroa jacobsoni. The sequence continues at coordinate 80,362 of NW_019212971.1, read as the reverse complement.
ATATCCTCTGGAATAACCGTTTACCCTGTTGTTATAGAGTGAAATAAATTAAGCATGTGTGCGTTCGCGTGTGTAACGCATCAGAAATGCAGAAACGATCCTAGTCAACCAACCAGCCAGCCAGTCAGTCGAGCCGGTTGAACTACGAAAGAAGAAAAACGCGGCTTGTTAGAATTATGGGAATGTTAGAAGTAGTATAGCCGAATACAGGCGCAAGGAAGTCAAATAAGGTTACTAGATGGATTTGCGTGGGAGTTAGAGGTGGTAAACGAAAGGTAAAAGAAGGTGGGTGGGCAACTTCACGAATGCTTCATGGCGTGGCCGCATTACCAAGCAACGAATTTTAACGAGTTGCTGGCGTGAGGGGCATTGTTTAACACTGTTTTCATAGCAGTGAAAACGCACGCTGTCATTAGAACGCCAACTAACAGGTGCTATAATTATAAAAACAAAAAAAAGCCTCGTAATGCATTTAAATTTGGGCTTAACCTAAAAAGGTAAACATTGATGTTACTGAGGCATTGTCATCGAAAGGGTTGATCGCAGTTAGAACAAGCTTATGCCATTGTGAAAATAGAATTACGTTTGGCTTGATCGTATCGTTTTGCTTGTTCCCTTTGCAAATGAAATACTTTAGCCAATATTAAAACTCTGTTTGAAAATAAGAAAGCTCCTGCTGATTTGTTGAATGGCTGCTTAATTGGTCACTTATAATTATAGACGTGCGGTACAAGGCTAGGCGCGTCGCTCGTTTACTCTCATTCATTAAACTATGCTAAACGTTTCTTCGAAAACCGTCGAGTAATAATAGGCCACCGTCAGGCCACTGGAAACATAAGCTTTCAATTGGTTTGAAACAGGAGAAGTAATTTTCGCCCCATATATTGTATCTATTTATAGATTGAATCAATTGTGTGACGCACTCTTGCCTCGGTATCAGCCCTAATCATCGATCTTCTGAGATGATCGAAGCAACAACACAGACCTCTATTGCTACGGCTAGCTATCAAAAAGTACACATGTTATTTTGATCTAGAAAGCAAACAGCTTGTATCTATGTTAGGTTTTCTGATTCGTTTTTGAAAATGTTGTCCCCTGTTATACAGTGGTTCAACAGCAACTACAAAAGGAGCTGGACCAGCAGCAGACGGCCAAATGACGCCAGTCGTCTGCGCAGGCTTCAGAACGACATCAGGATACAGACCAATGATTTTCGATACCGTCCATTGAACCGTTTGTTCTTTGTTGTTTCGTAAGTTCCAGCTATACGTATGCTATTGAAAGTAGCGGCGATATTTTTTACGTGTCATTTTGCTTGCTTAAGTGGACCAAGTCGTGCTCTCATTGTAGCCTTTACCCTTCATGATATTGTTTGCCCTTACTTCTTACCACTCGATCGATGAACTCGATTATATTGTAATCATAGTACATTACTATAGTATACGATAAGGCTCGGAATATACACACGCCTGCCTGAGCGTACAGCACTACGCAGACGAACGACCGTGGATGGCTTCTTTTCGCTTCTTTGGTGTACAGTTTATAATAGAAAACAAACAAAATAATAATTATTATTGTACCTGTGTTCTTTTGGAGATTATCTCCGATAAACCAATGGCCTGCTGTTGCCGTAAATTATCTGCGGCTCGCTGTCCTGTTCCTGTTTGTCCATACTGTATAAATCTGTCTTCAATGGTACTTTCCTAACGCTACGACTACTTGCTCTTTTTGGGTGCTCCTTCTAAGACAAATAACTTTACTCTCCTTGTTGGTGCTACCAGTGCCGATACACGATACGAAAGTTATTTATTTTTGGGCCGATTTATCCGTTCATCTTCATCAGCATCGTCATCACGGTGGGGGGTTGGTTTTCGTTAGATGCTGACGTATCTGGTGGTTATTCTATTTACTCCGCTGATCGCCAGCTTGTATTGCTGCTGATGTACGTTTCTGCTGGTTTTTTTCCCCTATTTTCGGATCACGCTTCCCTCTATATGGGCTGTACATTGTATGCATAATATTAGACAGTTGGGTGCAACGATCTGTCACCCATCGTTGTAATGTTGATGGGGGAACCCCAAGACTAGATGATTACGGTACAACCCTAAATGGGAACTAGGTTAATGGTGTTAGATTAACTATTAAACAAGCATACATATTCGAAGCGGTACGTGTGGGATGGACATGTAACGGGCTACTAGTTTGAAATTGGACAATGAGGATTTATGAAAATGCGGATTGGCCAATCCTCACGAACTATCGATCGTTCTCTTTTGTTGGTGTGACTGCTGCTAGAAATTAATAATAACAGCTTTTTCTATTGACAAATGACTAGGGCATTTTTTAGAATTGGCTAGGTCAGCCGACGTTGGGTCGACCGAAAATAACACGGACTATGCCAAGTCCATCTCTGACAAATTGACAGTCATCTCTTCTGCGGAAATCCTGTATTATTTATTCGTTGTAAACTAATCTACGAGTACACCTAACTGTAGGTAACGTATGTGCATCTACTTTATATTGTAGGATCTGACTGGTCCAATTATATAACTATGAAACATAGTTTATATGTACAGAAGATGATTTCGCTGGTGTTTATTATATGTGCGTATTCTCAAATGGCTATAGAAATACGCACGCTAGATTCTGTCTTCCAGTATACCTACCTGTAACGGTCTATTATAGTTTATAACAGGCTTTGTGTATCAATATATTAAACTACCGAGCGCAGGGTCAGCGTTGTCTGGTGGTCACCCGGCATGAGCCAGATTCGATAGAACGACCAAGTTGAACAACGCAAGCCCAATCTACAAAGAATTATTCATGACATATTCTCCCGTATATGCGAGACCCCCCTATTGTGCTCGTCTTTGATTGCGGTGCCACTGGGTTTCGAGCCGTACCACAATAGTATAGATCGGCGCCAGCTGCGATTCATTAGTTTGTTGTTGTGGATCGGAGTACCATCCGATTTGCTATATTGCTGTTGAGCTTCTGATAGCGTATCTACTAACTGGATCCGGCAGTACGGGCGTTGCTTCTTTGTCGAACGCTATTGATTTGTTGACAGTCTCAATCAGGAAAGATGAATGCGGTATTACATTCAAATCGCCGCAGACAGTAATTGCTATTATTATTATTATCATTATTGAACTTCAAGCGATTTCATTTGTCTCATTCTAGGTAGCCTTACTATTTTCTCCCTTAAACCTGCTAAGCTCTGACACTGTCAAAACAAAGATCAGCCCCCAATCGAGACGTGAGTCTTAGTCAAATGTCCCTAGACACACACATTAATTTTGACGCTTTTTGCAATGTACTATACTTATCTCGGAAATCGATGCTCTGGTAACTCTATAACCGTAAGCCCACCCGTGATAAAGCAGACTGGCTCGTACGTACGAGACGGGACGTTTCGATCTCGTGTTCTTCCTACGATAATTCTGCTCGATAGACATCGCTGCTTTTGCTAAAACAATTACCTTACTGCTATGAATGTACTATTTTACGAGGCCTATTTTGTTGTTCGACTGTTCTTATTGTTGTTGAGCCAGCATCAGCTAGCTTAGGATGCGAATTAACGAGTGTCGGCAAAGGCGGCTGCGTTTATGGTGACGGTCCTCTGTTCATTCGCGACGTAGCGCTTTGTTTGTTCGCACTTCGGCTACTTCGGAAGCAGCAGCCGGACGATGAAGCTACGAGCCCACAGAGATGCTAAACGAGCAGGCAAAAGGACCACGGACCAGTCACCGCTAGCCCTGAGCCCGTACTGAAACACTTAGTCGAAAGTCTCACTCTGGCGGTCGTGCTGATGACGCTGTTGTGTATGCTGGCTTAAATAACCGATCGATGTCTTTGCTATTCCACTATGGTCGAGTGAGATTCTAGAGACCTGACGCTATACCACGCTGAGATAGAGTCGCCGGTTACTTTTGTCGTAGCGGCATGTCGATGGTGACGGTCTTGTCGGTTGCCATCGTACCCCCGGCGGTGATGTCTATCAGCGCCCCGTGTTTCGTGGCTTGTTGTCCGAGAGCACTGAGACGTCTGTCTGCCCGTCGCTGTCCGTCATAGACTATATTCCCGCTTCATTCGTTCAACGTTGCTCTTCGTGCTCGCTGTTGCCACGAACGTTGCCGACTTCTCATGATCGTAGACGCTCTAAGGTTTCGTTGATTCGCCGCCAGGGACGGTTCAAGTCAGCGAGCATCGCTGGTATCATTGTACGTCAGCATTAGAAAACCGCAGCAACAACAACAACAACAGCATACACACATGCACTCACAAAAACAGACAGACAGATAAAGACGCGCACAGGCATACGCTCATAGCTTTGCAATAATCCTGTGACAACTGCAGGATCCCCTGCTGGTTTGTTGACCACTACAGTTATAGCAAGCAACGATGTCGATTAGGGTACGACTAGGTGTCGTTTCACTAGCACGGCAACAGCAATAACGGCAACAAAAAGGACGATAAATAGGAACAGCATTGACGGAACATTGCAACCAAGTGACGTCTAGTGGTTACTTCAACTTTCAACTACGTTTCTTTTATGGACAGCGTTCGCTACTGCTGTTGCCGCTGTTATGGCTCGACCGAAGCGTTGGGTCGCCGTCACCATTAGGCGGTATACGCTGCCGGTCGCAATTCGCGAGCGCTGCACCGAGAAAAACAAGAGAATCGGCAGCCACACCAGCAGCACCCTCTGCAATGACGTGGGCCACAGACGGCCATTTTGTTGAAGCAAGACGGGTCTGCCAGCGAACAAACCACCTATGTTATTGTACCATGATTGTATCTAAAATCTGTAAGTAGACGAACGAGGATAAAGAAAGGCGATGCTGAAACACGGCTGAATAGGGTTTGCAACTGCGGAAAACTACACTCAAAGCCTGGGAATGAAAATACGAAGCAGTGTTAGAACAAGAAGAAAAAGAGGAAGGGTTCGGCGACGGTAATAAGGGCAGCAACGACACCAATGGCAACTTCGTCGGGCTCTACATGCGATTGTTCTTGGAGCGTTTGTTAGTTTGTCTGTTGGTCAACCTGCTTTTTGGTATTCCATATTTGTTTTTCATTGTTAAGTGTGAGTGTGGTTCACATAGACGCGTCGCGTCTGCTTAGCGGATTTTATAGTTATGGCGGTTTCCGAGGGTTGCGGCCTAGCTTGTTGATATGTTGTAGATTACGGTCCAATCTAAACCCATCAGCCTCATTGCTCGTCCTGAACTGTGCGTATCGGCCCTGTGAGATTTTGGTCGATTCGTTTTTGACCTTATGACAAATGTGATGGAAAGTATTCGATCACTGCCAGGTAGATATTAAAGCATATCTATGTGGGTACTACTACGGCGAAATAACGATCGTTCTTTACTGAAAGCAACTGGGTAATAAAGAGGCCTAATTAGATAAGGTACATATGTACTGGGGTATTACGATGCTATCGATTGTGGCATGGATGCGTTTAATATTGAACGGGCTAACAGCTTGCCCGTTAATCAATAAGCAGATCCAACCGGGTGTCTACACGCCTGAAAGAATACACGCTGTTAAATCGGGTAAAAATCTAAGGTTAGCAGCGTTTCCTGAGGCACCTATCTATAGGTGCGACATATATAGGGAAACATGTACTACACAACAGCCTTAGATTATTAATCGGTTAAGGTAAGATTGATATGGTCCTGTTTCGACATTCAGAGTACTTTGTTGCGTTCGTTTTCACCTCGGTAGAACTGCTGTAACCTATGATTCGTATCACGCTAACACCAACAACCTGCAGCAGACTTGCAAACCGTATTCTTAAAGATCCATGGGGAAGAATCAAATTCTTACCATACATACATACATTTAGATTAAACAAAAAAAAAAGTGCGGATGACTGAGCGCCCCCGCGCTTTTGCGAGTACGTGCATCTATGCCTACACCAGTGAGCTTGTATATAATATTATAAATGAAACACTGTGGTTACTGTGGTCTTTTTTTGACGTCGCTAAATAACGTAGGTTAGTATCACGGCATCGTACGAGCAGGGCCGCCGGTGGATGCTAACTTAGCGAGAGGCATGCGACCAGCAGTATATATCAGCTGTGTGACCTCGGCACAGTAGTGCGAAGGACACAATAGGCACCATTCATTTGCCGATGGGTGGGCTTCACGTGTCCCTTGCAGTAATCATCATGGCTTGCAGTAGTGATAATGTATGATTCTAATCTGGATTCTACTCCTGTTATCCGTTTCCTTCTCTGTAGATATCTCGTTTTCTTTGTCGCCTTTGTGAATGAGCACTCCTAATCAGCCACAGTCTATGCATATAATGGGATAGTATAAGTTTTGTGGGCAAAAGTAGGTCTATTGGGCCGACGCTAGATCCGTCTCCTGGAATATTAATATCTGCACGCCTGCCCCTTCGTACGACAGTGCGTCAGACAGGCAGACAGTCATAACTAATCGAAATGTCGGAAATGCCGCTAGACTTTTGCTAGTAATGTAACACTGATGCCAATGCTACTGCTGGAGCCCCAAGTGTCGCATGGCGATCACTCGCTTGTCTGCACGAAATGAACCAACTTATTTTGCCTGTGGCTGCAACGTCGGGAGCGACAACTCGACGCGAATCGAGAACGTCATGATACTGCTCTGAGTGAACATGAAAGCGACGTCCGACAAATGAAACGTGTGGAGGCAGTGAGTGGATGGATGAAGCAGCTCTAATAACAGGCGATCTAGCCTCATCCGCCGTTGGCGACGACTGCCGACGCGCCGAAGGTGGTTGTCGGATCAGCAGAGCGTCAGGGCAAACGACAAGCGCCTGACGACGATCAATTGCTACAGGTAACATACAAAGAAACATTTGGAGAGGCACAGAAGACGTGTGGGGTGAGGTTGAATGGGGAAAGGGTGGATTCCGGAGGTAACAGTGGGTACATCTTCCTGAGTAAAGAAGATGTAATAATGAAGTTGGTAAGTCGACTAGTTAACTCAGCTATGTTATCTATCGATTGTCCGCTTGTTGGTATGTATTGGCTTCCGCCAATGATCATTTGGGGATTAGGAGAATTTCCTCGGTGCGGAGTGGTGTTGCGCGAGTAGCTGTTTAGAATGAAAAAAAATCTGAATCCAGTAGTGAACTAACGAATGATTAACGTCCACTAGCATGGAGAAAACGAAAAAACAATATGTTAATAAAAATAATATCGAGGAAAGCGGGGTCGCCACGAATTCATATGTATGCGCATATATGCCAGCTCGAGTGGATATGTACTTGAAGCTGCATAAAGGTTTAATGAAGAAGAAAGATAGCCTCTTGTTACCGTAATAATACGATATATACGATGATTTATTTTACGGTTCAAGCTATCAGTAGTCCAGATTTTTGTGCAACACGAATACTCCGCTGCGTTTAGGCAAAGACAAGTAGTTGCTCGTGTAACGATTGGTATAACAAGACGCAGTTGTTCTAATTGAACAAGATTGATCTTTCACGTTTGGGGCGCCCAACGTTTTGAGGCATTCCGGACCAATGGATATAGCCAGTAAATAGTATATATACAGTTCGTTTAGGGGTACAGTAGAAAGGGATCGTACCTTTAAAAAACAGTAACATACAGATGATAGCTTTATTAACGAAGAAGACAAAGTTAGCAAGTGCATCGGTCGGCCGCGTTAGAGGTCACTCTACCAAAGCGAATCTGCCACCAATGCTGCAGTGATTCTGGTAACTTGAACACGGAACAAGGTAAGATCTCGACGGTTTTAAGCATTTACCGACTTAATTATAACTGTTATTATTAACAATTATGATTACTGTAATTATTATCATTATTCCTCAGAGCTATGTGGCAAAAATAGTCGCACCACGCGCGTCGTCCATTTTCACGCTGTTATCGTGGTCAAAATCGATTCTGGTGATCCCAGCAGCTTCTGGGTGTCCTTAATTATCAATGATCTACGAAGCTTTCGACACCTGCTGTGAGCGCCCTTCAGTGGGCAAGCGCTGCAGATGTGTTAATACAGTGACTCTTGTCCTCCTTGCCGCTGCCCATAGTAATGAGGCAAACGTTAGCAGCCATCGACGATAGCGTAATTGTGCGCACGGCCAATACATATGTAGAGATAGGTACGCGTAACGCAATGCAATTGCTTGTAGCGTCTGCTGGCAACACTATGTGAGCCAGCAGCAATAGCGAAACGATTGGAGTTCTACAGTGTCAAAAGAAGCTCTCTGTCCGCGTAGTGTTACTACCTTGAGCTTTGAGTGGAGCCAACGCGCGCGCGCCCCTCTTGAAAATCAGCGTCATTAACTTACAATTGGCCGACGAGCCAGCCAGTCAGCCAGCCAGCCAGCGATCCATCAATGGACACTCATCTACCAATCCAGCTCTAGGTAAATGTCAACCCACGGACATAGGCTCTGTCGCGCAAGCGGTTCCGCGAGCACCGCTGTTTGGCGAATACTAATGATAACACGGTAGCAGTGGTATCGTGTAACAATAATACCGACCGCGTATTGTTATATTTGTTTATCACGGCAGTTTAGCAAGAACTGCGGTATAATACCGGGTTCACTTTCACTTATAGCGCTGAGGCTGCAGCTAAACGTTCGTCTCCCTCGGGACAGAAGAGCTACTCCCCAAAGACATGCAGGCCACCCGGCACATATTGAAAGATAGTGCAGGAAATAGCAATGGGTTCAGGTTTTGTCGTAGAATAAAATGTTTCTCTACGGTGCTGTGTAGATGCAGACACGTAGGCAATGACAAAAATCAATCGAGCCATCTTCGAGATTGTTGGCATATGTTTGCGGTGAGTGTCTGTTGAACTATCACCAGTTGGACTTGTGCTGGTAGAATATAACACCCCACAGAAACGCCACTGGGTGGCCATCTGACGAGTTGACTGACTGGATGGCGTAACGACCCCCTGAATCGCCTACGGAGGAGACTGACAACAGATCCAGATGGAGCGAACAAAAGGCCCGGTTGAGCTCGCTTCCGCAGCAAAAACAACGGTAGAGCGAAACGGGAAGGGACCGACTGGGTGCTTTGTTCTGCCAAGAGTTCAATTAAAAATTGCAGCTGCCACTAACGCGATTGCTGCTATATCGTGCTGACTACAGTTAGCAGTAACGATATAGAAACGCGACATGCATCGCGCTATTAGTACGTTGCTTCTCTGTTCGCCCTAGCCGAATCTTAGAACAGGTAGACTAAAGGACGGTAGAGAAATAGGGCACGCAGGGGTGGGAATTGGGCAGACTTCAGCTGGGGCAACCGTGGGCACCGGCTTCTCGACGGCAAGTAGGGGCGAGGAAAAGCCGTAGGAAGCGTGAACGCTACCGGAAGCTCAACAGTACATCCATTGACTTAGCTCCTTTTTGGATTCTAAACAAGTCATTCGTTAGTTGATTGCCGGGGCTAAACGACTTCCTAAAGATGTATGCACGCATAGTATAAACAAAATAGTATCTATATGGTAGAACTCTGAGTGGGGACTGAGGTCGTTAGTGGGTGGAGCCGGCGCTTTTCTATCGTACTTCTACGTTGTGTTGTGACTGGAATACGGATAGCGCCACGATCTAGGACAGTAACGGTTATATTTAGAACGAAAGAGGCACGTATAGCAAGCGGGTGTAGACACACGGTTCGTTTTATGCTGAAGGCCAGCAGTCCGAGGCTGTGCTTAATACCGGTAAAACCGCACGTCAAGCTCGAAGTATATTGGCCTGACTATTGCGTCATCTTGCGTTGATGGACTAATAGTCGTCCGGACCTTTGGCAAAGCATCGAAGCAAACAGTAGAAATGATTTAGCTTGCCGATTCAAACGTTTGTCCATTGTCGATTCTCTGCAGAACTTCGCATAGAACCTTAACGTTCGTGTGAAGGCATTCATTTGCTTAACACAGTACAATACAATCCATAGATTAACGGTCGTCACACTGGTCACAATTTTATAGAGATTGTGTCGACCAGCGCCATTGATGCGATCTCATTGTCGAATATACATGGCGATGATCCTAGTCCACGCAAGCACATGTTGTCAATCAAGCATTGCGTTGTCAAGATAAACACGAATAGAAACGATGGTAAATACAGTTGTGTCATGCCGAGCACCAGCAGCAGCTGTTGTTGTTGTTGTCGTCGATGATGGAGGTAGGAGTAGGTCCCATAGACGCGATCCTAATCGTCGGTGGAACGGCTGTCTGGCACGTCGCGATGCCAAACACCTATAGCGACACGGTCATTCTTTCCTACGGGACGCCTTGCTAAGGCGGTGCCATGATGTGTAAAGTACGCAGTTGACGATACGATGATAGGGTCGTGCCTCTATATCCGTCAGCTACACATACGCACACTTGTTACTGCTGTGCTGTACCGAAATTCCTTCCAATACCTGTAGTTAGACGCTTTCTCAAGCGGGCGATCCTGTGGCTTACGGCATCCCCCATGGTATATCAGCGTAGTGGCTGATCGTGACGTCCCGTAGCTCGACCGATTAGTTTTAGCATGCCGTGCTGAGCCGCTGTCACTCGACAATGTATCGGTCTCGAGCTTAAAAACAATGGGAACGGCTAGCGATTGCTGTAAGTTGATCATTGAGATGGGATAATAGAAGTGAAATATATTGAAGCTTTTTATAGAGATGGTTTTCTGATGAGCGAATTTTAGGCGTCCTGTGTTAATTGTACACTTTACTAGCGGAGCCCTTGGAGCGAAAGCGTTCCGAGTAACACGCTGAGCTTCATCATCTATTGACAAAGTATGACAACAACGTGGATCTATTTTTCGCTGACTGCACGGCGCCTGCTGAATAGGATACGATTCACGTTATCCGTACACACTATCGATAAGTAACAACGAATCACTCTCACCTTGTCCATGTTTGTTCTCGCTTTTTCGTGCGCTCTAAACGATTCGATTCTAGTTACGCTATACGATCCGTGTCAATCTGCTGTTGGCTTATTTGCTAGGCCACAAGTACCATCGGCGTCGCTGGCAAGCGTGTTCCATAGTTATAAACAAAAAATTTGTTGTTATTGCGCACTCTGCTGTGACGGACGGCGTACCGTTCGACTGACGTCTAACTGCCTGGCTGGCGTTTCACAATCTACTATCATCCTATTGAGCGCTTATTCAAACATGACTCGTATTGTAAACCAACGACGCCATGCATCGTTTGTTCTAGCTATTAGACTATTGTAAATAGTCCGCTGGTTGCCGGTGCGGTGTGGGAAGAGTCAGGAGACGGATGCGCGCGTTGGTCTCAGCTGGAATTGTACATATCACTCGCTTTTGTTCATTGCCTTTTGGGTTCGCTGGGTAGCTGTATCGTTTGGCGGTGTCCCTGAATGACTCACGTCCAATACATACGTGCGTTGTCGGTTCGGTAGCACGAATTAGCACTCTGTAGTAGTGCCCCAGCACCAATTATAACGTAGCGTTGCTTTCACTTCGTTTCCAGAACGCTAGGTAAGATTCGCCTCTGCGGTCTATATCTTCTTATTCTGTACGTATATATATACGTGTCGTGTAGTTGGCGAGGCCGGACCCCGGCCTTTCAATCAGAAGGTAAGCCGTCCAAGCAAGCTTGTCTGTCACAAGGGATAGCCTTTGATCCTGCACGTAGTATATTTGTAACGATCTATTATATGAGATCCAAGACATACACCCATATTATAGTTAGTTATACGCCTGACTCAGCTCCGTGGGTATCGTCAGCGAACGATAAGCTGCTCATCTCAATTTCAGAGTGTAGCGGGCATCGGGACGATGATGGCATGCTGAGAGAGAGAGAGAGAGAGAGAGAGAGAACTGTCCTTCGTTTTTCACTGGTTGAGATTCATCTTCTCAGCGGCTTCCAGCTGCTTTTTGTCGTACTACTGGAAGAAAAGAAGATTCGTCACGATTCTCCAATAATCGTCAGTACTGTAGCTGGTTTCGCTACTATCGTTTTCACAACCTCTTCTACATCGATACGCGTATGAAATCTTTAATGTGCAACCAACGTCTACTATTCTGCGTACTTCCATAGTAGTAACTCACTTAGTTCGGTCAGCGTAGAGAATTGGCTCTCTCTGGTTACTAGCGACCCGCGACACATGCCCCTACATTCGTCACTGGACCAATAGTTTTATTCGAGTTGGTTTAGCGCTGCTGCTCCAGCATTGACGCGTCCTTGGGTTAATCGTTTCCGTGTAAAAAAGTGATGGCGACGACGACGACGACGACGACGACGACGACGACGTTTTGCTAGATTTGATGATCGTATTGGTTTTTGCCGTTTTATCTATTACGCTGAATTGGCAGAGCGTAACGTAGCACAGAAGCGTAAAACGAAGTCCTAGCAGTTTGTCGAACCTGTGTGGGTTAGAAAGAATATAAGTGTCATTTTCCATCGACGTTTGCTGCCACCGCTGCGCCTATGACATTGAATATTAATCCGGAAAACAATATATGTTCAAATATTATAGTAATTCTTGCGAATGTTCACTACCACCTGTCTATATATATGTGTGTACACGAAGTGCAGAGTATGCCCACGGCTGCCAACAGCAACAGGTGCTTCGTCAAGAGCGAACAAGACTCTATAGACCAGTAACATACATAGCACTGTGACTGTGCAGTTTTACAGGTTTGTCGACTAACCGGAAGGACACAGAGATGGCTCTAGGTTCGATCCATCAGCAAAAATCCACGACTATTTAATAATAACGAATCCCTACCCCTGTTTGGTCCCTCCAGATTAGCTACCCACCCACCCCCTCTAGCCCCTTTTGGCCTTCAAAGTTCTCTAAGCAATGCTAAAACAGCGCAATCAAAAGCTGTTCTAGAAGGGACAAGTGATGGCGGGCTACGGAAGCTTCCCTTTTGAATCCTGCGCAGGCCGAAAACTAATGCGACACGTATCGCGTGGACGAACCTCAAAGTGCATTCTATACCTTTACCATTGTTTTATTCTCTGTTTTTCTCCACTTTTCACGCCTTGTTCGTTGTCCGTGCGTGAACCCATGCGGCACCGCATGCGTTTCAGTGGCGGCCGGTAGCAGGTCTGTCAGCGGTTGTATCAAGAGTATTCCTCCGTCGATCTTGTCCCAGTATTGATCACTGGTGAGCCGCCTTTTAGGGCGATCATTGCGGGCAGTGGTCAACAACGTAGCGGCTGTCTGTCAGGCCCAGGCAAGCCTGACCAGTCAAAGCCAAGGACTTGATTCTCTCTGGCCTGATCCGACCCTCCCTTACCAGCTGGATCACTTCACTGGTTACTGTAGAATCAAAAACCCAAATGAGCCGGAACGAGTAGCTGCCATTACCAGCTATTGAAGGTCAGGCATAAGTTGTTATATTAAGAGGCCAAAATTTGTTCTTTGAAAGCAGCTGTACATTTAGGCATCACAACGACGCGATCTGATAGATAAACGCCAATCAGCAGTAACCGGTATTAGCGATAAACACAGCGAAGCGCAGACGTGTAATTACAGAACTGTGTCAAGATGGAATAGTATTGCGACTAATATTTGGAGACGTCATTTACATAAATACATTGCCGATCTGTGTTCGTTTGAGGGATTGGCAGTCTGCTTTAATGCGTGTGCAGCGGGGGTAGGGCCGGCGTAGTCTGTACTGGCAGTTGCCTCGAGCAGTCAAAGTAGTTGAGTATGACTTAAAGCAGTGGTTACGGTTGTACAGTAACGCGATATAAAGGCGTCTCATCGTGGTTTTCGCTCTTCCCCTTATGGTGTAGGAGGAACGGAGCCAAATCAGCTTAGCGCACCGAGCGAACAACCTCCCTCGTTCTCCATTTGCTATTTGCCAAATTATCTATATTCATATAGGAGACTTACCGCTCGTATTTATAGTATGTGTTACTTAGCGAAGAATATGGCAATGACAACAGAAGGCAGACGGATAATAGCTAAAAGCGGCGACGCAGGACTTGTGCTGGTGTGTCCGACGGAAGCTAAGCTCTGTTTGTACATGAGTCAGCAATAGGATCATCGTCAGTTCAAAATGGACGAAGGTCCGTAGAAGGCGGTTAAGAACGTCCGGAGGCGCTTGAATAAACGAAATGGTAAAATGCAACAGTTAACTAAGTCAAGACGTCCATATCAAAAACAACTGCACTGGGCACGAAGAAGATCCGCGAATGTGGTGATGGTTTAATACATAGTGTGGCGTGCTATCCGCGCTTTTCGATGGACTAGACAAACTGATAAAATCAGGAGCCAACCGTGAAGAACGATGCTTGTGCAACCCGTACCGCAGTGATGGTGTAGAGGGTCGAGCTACTTTACTGAAGTCGTGTAGCAGAAATAGAACGAAATCATCGAGCGATTAGATTTGACTCTATCAGGACTTCAATCTTGTTATTCGCTGAGTTGTCTAATGCCAGCCGATCGTGCAGATAGTTCACTTCATGATCTATGCGTTGTAATATAATAATGTTGACAACGGAACTCGAACTAACAAACCCCCTACTCTTTTGGTTGGCGGGTTTGAAGGCTTTTTACGAATCGCCTTTTCTAGCAAACGCTGCGCGAACTAGGTTGCACTGCGTATGGGTTTCTCTAGTGACACATAATAAGCTTTACCTTTTCCTCTGACAACTGATCAATCCGTAGGATAGCTGTTGTCGAGGCATATCTGATTGCGAATTAACCGAGTAAAATTCACCTTCGCTAATTTGGTAGGTTCATCGCTTCACGTATGACTTTATACTAGTACAAGTAGTGTGAGGCACTAGATCGGCCTAACCTAAATTACGTCTAATGAGTCGTGTGCTGTTCAAGTTGACTATTAGCGCTTCGTGCGATCCCGATATCTGCTGCTAACACCTGCCTAAGGACACGCGCAAGACGAAGTAACTTGTATAGCCTAGTCAAAGTTTGATATATAATCCCAGTCAGAGATTGTCCAAATAAGGCCTCATCCAGGTTCCTGTAGCAGTGGAACTGCAACTATGTTGGCACATTTCGATGGTTATATAGCAGCAATGGCTCTGGTTAATTGTTATGCAAGTTTCGCTATATTTAACTCAACTGTTTTTTTTTTTTTGCTATCAATTAACATGTAGAACACCGTTGACAGCAATAACAACCTTAGAAACGTCGGATGGAACTATCGAATCGCAGTTACCCGACTGAACTTAAGATGCACGTAAATATCGATAGTTCGTCAAGGCGTTCGTTAATCTGATAGATGTTTTCTTAGCTAGTAAGAATACTAGCTGCTATTCAAAGTAGGCTCTATTATATTGCTCCATTTATAAAAATACAACGGTACGCTGGCTATTACATGGCGTTCAGCGAAGCGATGAAATTGATTTATAATTTTAATAGACATTTCTACACTTTGCTTACCGCTACATGTAGTTTTACTGAGGCTATAAGATAGTAAAGTGTTAGTTAAACACGTGCAATCTGTTTGCTAAAGTTCCTTTCAGTTGCATCTGTCTACAAATGTCTAAAATGATATGACATATGTAAATAATGGGGACTGACCGATATTATATAGAAGAAACGATGTTGTTAGCTCGTCTTTTTTTTTTTGGGTGGCCGAATCATGATTATCCACGATTCTCTGTTCGTACAAAACAGTGTATAAGCCAATAATAATAACAATAATAAATACAGTTACAAACCCCTGCTTTTTCGGGTTTAGCTGTCACACATTTCGTCGTTCGACTCAATAGAACAACTATCTTACTGCGCGATAGCGGGCGGAGCGCGGTTCGCACCCATGAAAACTGCAACGTGACGTAAACATTCATTGGTTATTGGGTAGAAAATGATTGTTTTAGCACACGTATTAGCAGCGGTGGAACGTGTGACTATATGGGTTTATTTTATGTTAGTGGGGGTGGCGCCACTGAATGTCGTTGTGACAAATTTCAGGTGTTGTAACCGGGACGTCTGTCACGCCTAACCCAGGCATGCTGTACCTATATGGTGTCGATGTTCTATCCGTTAGGTGCCATGTCGTGAACGGTATCAGTATAGTCAAACTAGACGCAGGCAAAGCACAAATAAGAATTAATTTGACGATCGATCCAAAATGTCTTTTCCAAAGACAAACAGTCACGAATAAAGGTCTTGGCAGACATCTCGGTAGATGTTACAACCATCACCAGGAGAACTTCCTGTATGGGGTTTCTTCTTAATTGTAATTGAACCACTCAGAATGCTTGTTCATTATGAATTCTAGGTTTGTCGGATTGGCTAATTGCTACAATGCGCACAGATATAGCGTGGGATCGTCGTACCATGTTAGGATGGGTCCTGTGCCTTGATAATTGTTTATTTACACACAGTCATAATAAACATAATAGTCAAACGAGATTGCTTTCTGGTCACAATTTCTTAGCATAAACTTAATACAGCTGCTGCCTCTGTTTTTCCTTTTACCGCCCATTAGTGCAGTCCCCCTACCCATAGATAATAGATAAAGCTGAAACCGCTAAAACTATAGTACATGCATGCACGCACGCTTACAGACTTGATAAATGTCATATTCATATGAGTCGGTCACATGAGACGCGCGATGGCAACGTCGGCGGTGATGCTACTATTAAAAATTCATACTTTTCGTTGTTTTTTGGTTTGTGTATCGTCCCTCCGTCGTTTGTGAGCAGCAGGCTCCCGCTTGTCGTCTGTTCGAAAATGCGTTTTGACCCGGCAACAACGGCAGCCGTCAGCGTCACCAACGGCTTCATCAGCATCATCGCAACCAAAGAGCTAAAATAATAACAACAAACACACGCCAATAGACGCTTAGAGCAAGTTACACACACACAACTTAAACACTTGACTCGTACCCACTCAGGAACTTCAGACAGACTATAGTCGCATAGATTATGGGTATGCATACATATATATATAGATAAAATGCATGTATGTATATTGTGTGGTATGTAAAAGGAGACAATGTTTCTTCTATATGGCAACGGCAGAAACGCTGGCTCTCGCTCGTCGCTGGCACTCTACCGCTCTCGCCATGTGAAATAAATTCTGCTCAAAGCGCCATAGTGTACCGCCTGGATGGCAGGTAATTTTGCCTCAACGAGTCAGACAATAATTCTAGTAGCAGCAACGGCTAGAGCTTCACTAGAAAGCGGTAAGTTCCGTCCGGGCAGAATGGTTCTATGTAACTGATCGGAGAATGACTGACCTCGTTCGTGCTGGACAGAGTTCCAGCGATGCAGAAGGAGAACTTGTGGAGGGTGTGAACATTAAAGGTTTGGAAAATTTCGAAATTTAACGGACATTGCATAATAGAAATAAACACTTTACATATGAAACTGCTGTTTTCCTAATACCCAATAAACTATAGGCCATATCTCGCAGTTGGTAAACGCTATAGTTCTGCTAGTAGTTTATAGGTAATACGTAACTTGCATTTAGTGCACACTTACCATAGGCTATCTTTAGCCTAAATATCTGGCTTGAATTATAACAATGATTGAATTGCTATTGCTAGTTGATTTCTAATCATAGATGCATGTTTACATCAGTTTAAGGGCTTACTAAGTCGCACACCCCTATGGCATTATTGGGGCTCGATCCTGTTAACTGCGAGCTGGGTACAAGCAAAAGATCACACCGGATATGCTGTATTGTTACCATTTAGTACGGTAGCAAAATTGGCCCAAGTGAAGGGAAATACAACAGTACTTGGATGATCTTCGTTCGTGTTGTACGGAACAATAACAACGAAACTTGTACGGCACTTGTACGAAATTTGAAAACTTATGTACGCTCGTCTTTTCAATGAGATTCTGTTCGGTGAACCTCTTTGCGTACGCATGCCCCGTGCAGTGGCGTATTTTTAGGTTAGGTTTTCTCGCGTAAGCTCTTTCCAAAATTTAGGCCACTGATGATTTCTGATTCTGAGTGTTTTCCCATCTGTTTCCCCGGTGACCGGTCGTTAGTGCGGGGGCGTATTTGCAGGCATTAGTTTCTAGCAGTAGTAGAGTGTTTCTCCATCTCCACTAGGGACTAGTCCAAGCCTGTTTGTCCGCCGTGTGTTCGTTCACAGCAAGCGGACTCATATATGAAACATCACAAAGTCATATCACCAGCCAGCTCGTGGGTATCGTATCGATAGAAAAAACAGACAAATAAAATAGTATGGGTATCTTTCTTGCTGTTTGTGATCAAGGCTGCCGCGGAAAAGAAAGTTACTGAAGTATCGAGAATAACTATAGCGCCAGACTGTACCGCACGTACATACGAAGGTTCCACCACAGAATAATTAAAGACATTTAAAGCAACTTAACTCTATAATGTGTAGTCTTCGATTATTTGTCAACAATACAACAATATGAACCAATAGACATATAACATCAGAACAAGTATCATTACAAGCCAATTACCTGATGAAGTTTCGTAAAGCGACACGCTGAGGACAATAACTTGAACAAAAGTTGTCGTTAATTAATAAAAATAAAATTGCCCTAACAGACACCGCTTCGAATACTACCAGAACCCTCTTGAAAGATCCAATATCTTGAAGTTACTACAGTCCTTAAATTACCTGCTTATTTTGTGTTTCCAACACGTTAAGGCCGAGCGTGTCAATATCTAATTTTTATGCGACTGCTGAACGAGCCCCCCAATAATCTTTCTCGCCATAATCTAATAAATGAGAAACGTAAGTATACTATTCCTGTATTACTCTCACATTTCTGAATAGATTGAAACCATGCCCCCAGTATAGGTGGGCACTGCTGTTCCCCCGGTAAGCGCCTCCATTGGTTCCTCGATACGACTCGCGATTCATGTGACCACAGGTGGAACTTCCAAATTCACTTTATCGATAAGTGCACGTTTCCTCGGCACGTTTTTTTCAAAGCGTTTATTCATGTGTCTTCGCCGATCTGTCCCCTGCTGCACGGCTGGTACGTCCGAATTCTACTATTGTTGTTGTTTGCATTTCTACCATTTGGGATTGTTTTCGTTGTTTGCCTTATCGTAGCTGTTGAAGAATCATGTGGACAAGTTTTTCTTCGTCGATATCATCATCGTTCCACTCCCGATGCCATCGGGTCAGCCCGCTTCGTACGGGGGTCGCTCGAGCCATAGGGTCGACTCGATTTGACTTCACCCGCTCCGTCTCACACTCCCACGCTATTCAATATTCAACAGCTTCTGCCAGTCGCTCGCAGCAGCTAACTGATTCACCAGCAGCAGTGATTGTAGTCTCAGGAGTATCAAGATACGACGGTTGATTCAGTTCAACGACTATAACGCCAGTCTCAGCGGTAGATAACATAAATAAGACCGGGGTGACTCTGTTCCACGCACGATGATGAGCGCGACAAGCAATCGTGTTCGCCGACCCGCCTGCCGCAGGCAGCCGGAACACGCCAGGGCAAGTAGAACGCCACAAGGCACGACAACAAGTGAGCCCCGAGTAGCATTTCTTCCCATCATCGCGGCTGTCTGTTTTATGCGTTGTCGTGGCCACCATCTCGTAAAGCAGATGTGACGGTGCGTGCGGGACGGGACGCAGGCGGACAGACGTTTACAGCTGCGGCTTTACGAAGCATCAATGACGCCGCCGTCGCTGCTGCTGCGAACCATAGCGAAAAACGCCACCAACGCCATGATAAAGACGACGACCAAAACGAGGCGGAAGAACAGGATGAAAAAATAGGTAGCTTTTCCTGTTTGTTGTGTTGTCATTGTCGCCGACGTTTGTTGCGGAAGCCGATATCGAATTCGCATGCGTTTTACGCGTAACGTTCTTCTATGTCATGTAGTTTTTTTGCTTGGCCGCTGCTGCCTCCGCAGCTGTCAACGTATGCTCATCATGAGCGCAAAAATGTAGCAGAGCGTTCGTTATAGGACCTACGGTTAATACAATACGATACAGTTGATTAGTTTTGTTATCTCATAAACTTATCGAATTGGTGTGGTCTAGCAGTCCGGTTCAATAGGTCTCATGGGCTAGCGGTCTAGTTGACTTGAATCTGTCTTCGATATGGACGATTTCTGTCGTTGGGTGGCACGACTGTTCCGTAAAAGAGAGCGCATGCGTTAGAAATAGATATGTTGGCATGGTAGCGCAGTTTGTGATTGATTAAATTTCCTGTTTCCTATAGGGCGTAAGAGCTTTTTGCGCCTAGAGAGAGAGCTTACGGGATACAAAATACCTTAAACTTTTCTAAAGCTTTTTTCTTTGTCTGTTTACAATCTAGCGTTATCGTATCAGTGTTTGATTAAAGGGCCGTACACCACATACTAACCCAGCTCGAGCCGCTAGCTTTTTTTTTGTTTACCTAAATATCCCCGCATCCAGCGTTTAACCCTTGCTTAGCATGACAAGGCCTTCGGCAGAGTTTCGAATTGTTCAAAAAGTTAAGTTAGGATCAAACGAGTCTATTTCGAATTTATTACGCGCGAAACAAGTGAAAAGAGTTGACGGTGACAACGGGAGCAGCGTCAGATTCAAAAGCAGAACAACCCGGCCTGAAGCATTGTCTCAACCTGTGATTATTAAAATTCGAGGTGAGCAAAGTTTCAGGTGTGTTCGTTACTTGTGAAAATCGTCGAATTATTCGTTGCCGATGTCGACTCTGGGCTAAACCCACTGGGCAGTTCGAATAAGTCATTAGTATTGAAGTGACGTTGCTGAAGCTCAATCATCGTCTATTGCATGTAATTGGAAGATGACTTGCCGTTCGTCTTTGTTGAACCCTGCTCGCTTCCATAATCTGAAGCGATTTACCACAAGGGCCTGGCCCGAAGCTACAGCATCACCACTACCCTCCCAGGTTAGAAATTGTTTATTTAGTCAGTTGTTATCATTATCATGTACGTATATTGATACTACGAAAAAAATGCTTCTATCCAGTTCAGCTTTGTCTCTAACTTCATATTGTCCTTAAACTAGTTCGCTTCATTTAGCTGAAGTCTCTAGTTAACTAGTGCTAGCCGAAACATCAGTTAACAAAGATCTGCATTACAATACAGAGTGGTACCGTTTTAGGAACGTGTTACGCTTACAAAGCTTTGATTTTGGTTTGTTGCCTACGACAAAGAAACCGCCTTATAATATCAGACAGCCGTTGTACACACAATGAGGTATTATATAGTTTGATGACACACAACTAAATGAAACTCCGACATTTTCCGCTGGAAACATCCCAAGAAGAGTTATTACCTCTATTATCTGTTTATAATACTACTATAGTTAGCCTGTCGCTAATCCCTATTACGAGGGTTTAAAAGGTTGAATTTCTCCACGGACACGCGCCGTAGGACAGCCCTTCCTCAAAAGGTTCTCTGAGTTCATAACATCCATTATAGGATACAGTAATTGCATTATATTATTTATACAACAGAATCCGTCTCTAGTACACGCAAGGTCCACTTCTACTTACCTACCGAAATGGGCTAAATTATAGCACCAAAAGGACGGTTTGATAGTCCCATTTGTTTCGCCCCATCCCTAAACAGCCGGAACTATTTCGTGTGCGATAATTTCGGTATGCATCTATCAAAAATAGTAGCGGCTTCATTTGGTCGACATTACATTAGCTGCCTTTGTTATTGATAATATTATTATAATGATTATAGCAATATTTCAGCAGCAATAACATGGTGATTTCTGTTCTTAGTAGTCGCAAGCAGAGCATCAACGGGCTCGATCTTTGTCTGCGTAGCTCGACCGGCGACGTGTGAGCTAGACATGAGAAGATGAACAAATCCCAAGAGGGCCACCGTAACCACACGACGTACTGGTAGCAAACAGTTCTACGGGTTGTTAAGTCGCGATAATGATAGGCAATTTAGTTCAAAGCACACAATAGGAGTCAATAACTGTAGGTCGAATTCATCCTGTTATCGGTACGTCAAAAGAATTGGAACTTTTGAATGGCTTAAGCTACGATGCTAAACAATGACTAACACTTTAACAAAATACGCCCGTCCAGAAGCATCGGCCAAAGCGACAAGCCCTCAATTATTTGAGAGGTCCTTTCTCCATGCTAATTATTTCGTCTTGATTGAGTTGTCCTGGATAATTACAATTGTAAACTTCTCAAAAGGTAATGTTATGAAAGTGACCACAACGTTTTAAATACTTTGCTTTTTTTTCAAAAATTCAACAATTAATTAATTGTATTGGGAATACCATGGTTGTTTATTGTAAACGTCTCAAGCATGCCACTCTACGGGAAGTGGTCAAAGGCTACTGTCAATAGTTAGTAATCAGGTACATGCCAATCAATTAGCAGCAAAGGTGTTAATATTTGTCTTGAAATAGGTTTATATTAATTTATAATCTGGGCCTAATTGGTTGTTGGGATATAAGAAGAGCTACCAGGAATGATTCTAGATGCTATTTCTGTCTAGATTCCCCGGTGCCGAATTTTTTTCTCAAACAAATTAGGCCACTGTGAAGTGTCGCTGTCGTACCTAAAAAAATTTAATTATTTATGGCTTCTTTTTTTTTTTTTTTTCGGTCAAGGGCAGCTATTTCTATTAAATCACTTTCCTTAAAAATGCGTGCAGCAATTTCAAAAGGTATCATCCTCGCCCCACGATAGTCAGCCAAGACCCGAACTAAGAGCTAGGAAACTGTAGCAAGTATCTTCGACAGAAGTTAGTCAAAGGCCCAAGGCCATTTCAATTTTTATAAGCTATCATTTATTTCCATAAAATAAACGGTTGTTTCCTGTGGTGATCAGATTCGAGGGTATCTTAGGTCATTCATCTTTTACGAAAACAGTCAGTTATACATAGGTTGACATAAAATTGATCTCTATTTCGTACATCACGCTGTTTACTATATATGATCTAGGCTTGACTTCTTTTAGACCAGATATTGTGCGAAATCTTCGAATGGTATTACGCTACATGCATGTCCACGCGTCTTCCCTTGAAATCAAAATTTTTCAAGGAGCCGTTAAAACGACGTAATGGCCTTTTGATGACCTCTTGGCTCACGAAAAATGAGGGAGGTACGGGTCTCAACAGGCAGTGAGCAGTAGAAAGTGTTATTGGTGTCGTTTTTTCGCATAACGAAGGTCAATAAGGGGCAACGAAACCATAGAGACATGCAGGATTTTGGATGGTCGCAGCGATTGTAATGCACCGACTACCACCAAATGCATTACAGCCACTATGCGCTTCACGTGTGGACTAATCATGAAGCTCTGCAGCAGATTAAATCATTATCTGAGGTTTATATCTGGCTATTGTTTAATCCCAAGAATACATTTCCTCTCTACTTTCTCTTGCGTGATATTATCGAGGTCATAGGATTAGGATTTTCTTTGACAATTTGAAAGAAAATTCAAATTAGCTTTTTATGTGTCCTCGAAAGCATTGAATTATAATGGGCTCTGTAATACCTTTGTTTTTTTTTATTAATCCGAACTCAAGAAAGAATAATTCTGTATCCTTTAAAGTACCATAGTGAACAGCTTAACATGTTGCATATTCATAGTTATTTTTGCGATGTAGTTTGGCGAAATCCTAATGGATGAGAACAAAGCTGGATTTAATAAATATGAGTTCCATGTAGACGTCTCGTAATTATGGCTCACTCTGTACACTGTTGGGGATATCTGCTGCGGATTTTCTTTGTCTATCACCTGACACTGTCGCTATAAGAAGACCCATTCTAAAGAACCATCTACCTTCCATAATTAGAATGTCCTTAGAGAATACTTTAGAAGCTAGCGGAATATCGAAGGTCATATACCTCCGCAAGCATGAAGGCAAGCCTTGTACAGTAGTTATCGGCTAACCAGCATTGAACGGGATCGGCGTGGTTACACAGTGGCTCCCTCCCTCGCGCGGTTCTTTTCGAAACGTTGCGGCAGGTATTATTTTGAATATACTGAATATTTGTAAGGTGAAACAGATGTAATCGAGATTCTTAATCTTTATATATATACAGATTGATTATGCTTTTCCCGATCAACCCTTCGTGTCCTGAAATCGCTGATACGAACCTTGTGGAAAACACAGGAGTGTCATTTCCACGTACGGAATGTGCTACTGTCTCATTACTGTGTAGTTGCAGGATCTCTTGTCCTTCTCAGGGTGTAAATCAATGATTATAAATCTGGTTCTGTGTTCTGCATTACAAATCAATTTGCTTATAAAGAAGAAAATGAATAACAGAGTATTTAAAGAACGACACAAACGTTAGTGCATTATCATGATATTTTTTTTGTAGCTTGATAAGATAATAACCAACTACTTTTAAACGGCACAAAATAGCCTCTGACAGTGCTACGAAACGAAGCTCTTTGGCCGCTGGCCTACGTTTGGCATGGCCCTTCAGTATATCCATAAACCCATTTTCTTAATAGTGGTTCTGGATTATTAAATCTCTGTTGCTGAGGTGAAGATTTCATAATCGAGTTTCTGATGTTTGATCTTAAACAAAAAATTATAGACATAAACGCTAAATAACGGCTTGGCGGCTAGAGTGTAGAAGATGATGACAGTATGGACTTTCAGTCTGCATCGAAAATTTCACATATCTCAAGTAGATAGATTAGGTCCGATACATATATTTACGGTTTGAATGCTGATAGAATTTGTCTAAAGTATACGCAAGTGTAATAATGTATTTAAAAACTTCAGTCAAGGGATTTTCATATTTGTTTTGTTTTGACATCGAAGTTTTTCATTTAATATGAATCTGAGTCCAAACATTACGTTCAGCCACGTAGCTAAGGTACGTTAGATACGTTTATCGTATCTATCTATCTATCTATCTATCTATCCATCTATCTGTCATTGTTGAGAAAAGTATTCGTAGAGAAATAGGCATATTTCACGAATATACGCATGTATAGCTAAAGAATTAAGGGGTGTTTTTCCTTCAATGCATTTACCTTTCCAGGGTATGCACATGTACTTGCACAATGTACGTACATCTGCGTGACTGTACGAAGCCAGTAATTGTTTCCTTTTACTGAGTACAGCAGGATTCGATGAAGGATTTTTTTATGCCTCGTCTTCACTTTCAGTGGATTTATGACTCGCTACGATTATCACTTACAACCATGCGATGCCTTGTGACTATCGTGATGACACTCTCGTCGTCATCGTTGTTGTTGTTGTTGCCATTGGGATTATAGCGTTCATTGAATACGTCTGCATAATATATTCCTAGTCAATAGGCGGTAGCAAATACTAACTTGGCACAACTCAACTGAGGATTGCCGCTGCCATACGTGTGCGGCCCTACCGGCAGATACCTCGTTGCAGTAATAGTTGCCGTATCTGTAGCAACGGTCATAACACAGAAGACAACGAGTGGGACAATGAGAGACGGAAGGTGAGCTCACGGAAGGAGGGCGGTATTCGAATTACAGACGAGGAGCTTTTAGCAGGACGCTATGCTACCAGCAACAATGGGAACAGCAGACCTAGCTAGCGACAGGGTAGCTGCAGCGGCAAAATGATTCCAACGAGCACGCGTTTGCAGGTCGCGTCAACTGTCGACCGACTGAGAGCTAGCCCCGTCGCTGCTGGTCGTAAGCGGAAATGAGGAGCCGACATATGTCATCCGCGGCATGACATGAACGTTCACATACAGACCACTTACATAGATACAGGCGCAGGCGTATACACTTTCAGGGTCACAGCAGGATTGCTTGATAAAGCACAAACAAGCAGGCAGACCAGTAAACAGTTACAGCAAACTTTTCCATATAGTTATAGTAGTAGGGAAGCAAACACATCCATCCGGTAACAACATAAAAAGAAGAAGAAAAGGAGAGCAAATGAGAAAAGGATAGTAGGCCCAGGTCGTTGGTTTTTGGTTGGCGGCCGCCGTGATGGATCTAGGACCGAACGGAACAGGCTCTGAGCGGCGCGGCTGGGCGTTGCGCTAGGGCCGGCAAGCCATGCTACAGCTACGTAGCAACAATAACAGCAACGACGCAAGAACTTCTGGCAGTAACGGAAAAATAGGTAAGCGTTGCTGACGAAATCAGGAAAAATCACGTCGCTAAGATGTTGCAACAACAGATGCCATGCTGGAATAATGCAGTGTTTGGCAAATGGGTAACTTGGGCCAGTCTAACTAACTAGTAGATGGTATTAACAATCGAAACAATGATCTAAGTACAATCAATTACAGATCTGTATAGAACCTGATTTTCGAAGTAATGCTTAGTAATCTTCTATCTTCTGAAACTAATTTATGTTTGTAGCAACGCAAACTATTCATTTTTAAACTTCATTGATGTTAGAAATCTTTACTTTTAAATTCGACAGGAGTTCTCTTAAACCCTTATTAATTATACCTATATTACAGCGATAAAAACTCTCAAACAGGACAAAACGCAAACTCATCAAAAAATATGGATGCGGTCACAGACGTTTGCGCCATTGTTTGTCTTCCTCTGGCTTTTGTTGGAACAATGCTCTCAACGTGAGCGTACTAGGTATGCCACCAATTCGTTGCCTGTTACGGACGAAAGGACTGGAACTGAAGAACTCTTGCACCGATGCAGAGCATCCTATCGTCTTTTCCCTTTCAAGTCCTGCTTTTCAACTGTTTGCAGCCGTTAAGGTTAAACTCTCATTAGCAACGTACACGCGATACCACGAATAGGACCAACCGAGAATCTGTTGGCCATCGATTAAGAGAAATTGAGAAAGAGAACAACATGACCTGTACGTCAAGGCTTGAGGTGCCAGCATAGAGGCACCCGTAATTCGTCGTGTTGAGTTTACAGCAAGCCGGTCGGGCCTTCTGACGAAATATCTAGTCCGATCGCTGACTGAGAGACTGGCTGGTTGAGGAACCCAGGATGCATACGTCGTCTCAATAGGACAGCAACTTTGTTGGTAACAACAACGGTAAGAATAGTAGCGATGCTTAGAAAAAAGGCAACAAATAGTCGACGACTCCTAGGACGAACAGGCTTCGTTCTTCAGCCGTAGCTGTCAATGAATGCTTTGATTTACTAACTGTAGCATTATAACCGCTTTACACGCTACACCGACCAGGGGCGTAGACGAGTGTCCAGAAGCAGATTCGGCTTTCGGCCGGAGCATGAAGAATAACATAGAAGGACAGCGCGAGCCGGGCTGTAACACGCCGTTCGCACGAGAGGTTCCCGGTTTTCGGTTACCCTGCCAGTCTCCTTCTTTGTGTTTTTGTCTTACACAAAGAAAGTCATAGGAAGTGGATGTTCATGTGTGACACGTTTAGACTACCATTACTACCCCATTTGGAAATGCCGCTAGTTAGGGAGCTTGTGAGATTAATCTGGCGCGGATCAAGGGATTACCTTGCCGATCAGCTGGTGCAGTAAGATCACTTTTCCGGACGGCACTCGGAGTATAGTTTCACAGATAAGAGCGTGTGTGTGTGTGTGTGTATGGAATATGAAGTCTGGTGCGATAAGGTGACGAGTTATTCGTGTTGTTTGTATTGGACAAATAATTTATTAGACGGACGCCAGATAAATCGAAAAGTTGAAACACACGCGTGCAGTTGTTTTTGTTATATTGTACTGAAACCAGCGCTGTGACATCGCACAAAATCATACTCCTATAGAAAGGTTCTTTGCTGAAACTCCACATAAAATTTGGTCTCCTTCAATGTAATACATATCATTATAGAATAATAGCAAGGTTTCTTGGTATCGTTCGATTTTTTTCATATGGTATTAAATAATTCCTTTCCTCGTCATAGCTAATGGACTCGTCTGACGTTAGATCAAGCATCGATAGCAAATGACACCAGCTCGAACGAGGTGCACAGCAAAACGCAATAGCGGGGATGCCCAGGTCAGGGCAGCTCTAGTCAGCAAAAGAACTGCGTCTTGCTGGAATAGAAAAGGTAAGGAAATCATGATCAGCCTTAAAAAGATCTGAGGTAAAATGGAGACCACCAGCTATCGGGGAAAGGAAGTCAGCTATTATTACTCATGTTAGCTTTGTATGTACGTGGTTTGCGTATTTGTATGTGGCTATTAACGTAGGTGTAGAAACATTTGTGCTTTGGGCGATGGGCAAGTAGGATTCAAGAACTCGAGTGTTAGATTGATAACGGGGTCACCGCATAAATTTATGGAGTCACCGACGAACGTCACACCACCGATGATAAAGCCTGTGGCAAGCAAGGCCGTGCTGCTTGTTGCTAATAATACGAAAGCCCAAGCAATGACTCAGAGTTGACTCGAACGTGGTCAACCCCGTGCAGATTCAATCACAAGACATATGTAAAAGGAATGAATAGCAGGGGGCACTTTATAGGAGGATGAATGTGCACGAAGGACTGAACGTAAAAATGACATTCTTATAGGAGGCACTAGTCGATATTCGATTATGTTAGTGCTAACAACGTGGAAATAAATCAGTGGAAAACACTGTCAGCGTAAAATGGTATCCTAAACAAAATCTTAGTGTAAGCGTTCGAAGCTATACGGGTCGGGGTGCCAAAGTAATGTGGTAGTCCGGGACAAAGAGCTTTCGTGTTGCGAAACTGTGTGCATACGGAATAACGGTGTAGTTGATGCGTACTTTGACCCCTTCTTATGCTGCGACGGCGAAGAGGCAGACCGCATGTTTAAAACCATAGGTGTCATAGGAACGCGATCCTCAGCTGAAACTTTAACTTGTCAAGTCTTATTAGAGTTATTAACATCAGCACGTTTGATCATCACGAATATTGCTACCCTTCTTATCTGTAATATATATAGGAAACGGGTCATGGTAAGTGAGAATATTGAATCTGCAGAAATAAAAAGTAAAAGAAATAAAAGAAAATATCTTAAATAATGCCCCATGCTGACTCCAACTACGCTATTTCAGCGATATAGAGAGATTTCGATTAATAAAAAGAGCAACGTTTGTACGATACGCAAGTTTTGTATCTGTATCAATGGACCAAAAGCCTATCTAACATAGCTATGATTAAGACTTGTTTCAGAAACTATCCAGCTACAAGTTGTATGTTTGCTACTGACATCATTTGTGATTTGCCTTAAAATGTATTATATTCCAGGCGTCGCTGGCCGCAGCCGTTCGTCCACTACACAGTGATTATAAATATAGTGAAATTCAAGCGAGCACAATCGTTGGACTCGTAGGTAGATTTAAAGATGATCGTATGTAGATGGATCTCATAAGTTGTTTGCTCTCAAGTTACTGTCTCATGCTTTCCCGTTCCTTCTTAAAAAGGTTAATGTAAGATTTACTGCCGCTTTCCTGCACACGTAACTAGTGTAATATTAGTAGCACCTACATAGTGTTCGTAACTTTTTACGTTTGGCCGTTCTGGCTCCGTGCCTACCTAGAAAATCGAATCGACAGTTACCGGGGCTGAGTTTTGTGGGTTTTGTGGACGTATAGTCCACAGTTGAGGTGGCACCAAAAAAAGGGGGCATAACAGACGGCAGGTTGATCGAGCGGCAAACGGAAATTACCTTTATGGCTTTCTAAACACGCCCATGACAGCCAGCCTGTCGTCCAGCCGTTGGCCGGCTAATCAGCGAACCTAATGAGAACGCTAATAGATGAAAGTGTATTTTTCACACGACTTCTGGTAGACAAGCTCCCCTTTGCCGCCGCTCTTGGTCACCGTTAGTATTATCGTTATTTGGCATTTCTAAAAAACAACGGCGACCTGAAAAGCGACCAGTAAGTTGTTTGGCTGAGCAAAAGAAGGCTGCCCATGCCTCAGGTAGACAGGGCATGTTTGGTCCACCGAAAGCAGACTAACTAACTACCAGTAACGCAATAACACTTAGTCTACGATAAGTGCATGAAAATACCATTGATCATTTCATTACATAGGATAAATAAAAAGTCACTGCGTAATCTGTCTGGGACAAGTTAATGCAAATTTTCTGTGGATCATTAATCACTTGAACTTCGCTATATATAGGATACTTTTAAGCGCATACATAAACTGTCCTCTTTATTTGTCAAGGTTGGCTCGCAACGGCGATAAGAATGGCAAGGGCAATCGAATTAGAGTGAATAACATTGTATATATCATACAATAAGCTATTGCGTCACACTTTACCATCGTTACGTTTCAACACGGCAGTATATTCTAAATACGTATTACGACATCTATTCATCAAACATGGCAATTTAGGAGAAAACGTTCTCATCATTACTTTCGACAACGTTGACGTAAGCTAGTTGAACGAAATCATTATAATTATAGACGTTACTGTCATTTTGCGAAAGTTCGCCACGTCTACTGAATGTACAAGATCATTAGCGATAAGTTAATGCAAGTAAATATAATCTGTTCATTGCGGTGGGCGAACCACCAAACTGTATTCGGCAATCGGCGGCAGTTTACGCAGTATTTTTCGGTAAAGAACGGCCCACGGCTCTGAGCAAACCTTTCTACCGCTTTAAGCAAACGAGCGAGGATCACGTAGCTCCAACCAACCTTTTGTCGAGCAGTGGCCACACAGCTCCCCTATGTCGTCTAGGTTGTGGAAAGCAAATCAGAGAAATGTATATTTTTAGCAGCAAATACCTTTCGTTTTCTGCGTTTGCCTTGCTTGCCTGTCATACAGTGGACACCATGGAAACATCGCGACCGCCACCACCTAGGCTACTCTCTCCCTTGAGAAAATACAGAGCCTAGAGTGTGTCCTGCCCTATCCAAATTCTTATTTTCTCTTTGGATGATTGCCTTCTTTTGCCGTCGTTGCTACCGATTGGTTGCAGTAGTCCTGAAATCTCATTTCCACATCGCCCTTATATGTGTCTAAATAGTCTGTCTATTACGGAGCGGAGTTAGTGGTTTGAGCAGTTATCTATGATCGTGGCGTTCTTCATTCCAGAGACCCGCGTCTCCGTTCCCGTTTGGCCGGATCTTTCAGGCAGTATCCAACAAAGGAGGCCCAAGCAGGGTTGTACCAGGCTGCGCTGATATCTACCTGCAACAAAAGTGAGACTGGAGTCCACCGACCGGAGAAATCAACTGGGACGGGATGTACCTTCATTGTATAATGAACGTCTTGCGTGCGGACTCTTTTCCACTGCGGCCATCGTACTCTTATCCAGAACCAAATACAGAACGATGATGGTTGTAAGCTCGACAGCCGTTTGAAGCCCGCTACCGGTGCAGACAAGGGGCGATACAAAAAAAATAGATGGATATTGCAGCAAAGAAACATTCTTGTGTGCGTCCTTCGTCCCACGACGCTTCAATTGGTTAGTAAACGAATACAGCAGCGGCAGGAATTAGTACACGATGGTAGACGTAATAGGTTCGCCTAGTAATACTGCACTACCTGTCATGCTTAGCAGTCTGGTGTTAGGGACGGGATAGATACGCATAACGATTTGCACACGACACATCTTTATAGAAATTTCTCTTTTCAACAGAACAAGTATCACGCACTAGGCCACGTGCGACAAAAAAATATAGTTAGAAAGAAATATGTTGTGCCAGTTATACTTTCTGTCATAGCAATAACAATAATTTCTGTCACTAGAACTACAAATAGCGGCATTCTAATAGCTGTTAACACAATATTAGCATTTATAATGTGCGTGATTATAACTATGGTTTTGACGATAGCGATTAGACGTAACTTTTCAAAATTCGCGCGCTGCTTTCTTTTTGTTTATGTTTAAATACATTCAGAATCAAAAATTAACGCGGGTTTCGTTAGTTACTTGAACGTTCGATGAGCCCACAGGGTGCGAGAGGATTGACGTACGTGTATTTAAATTTGAAGTGACGCCAATCGTACCCTTTTGACATCTATATATGTTCGTTAGGATCACTTTTATGTAAACAAGGCTGATAAACTTTGTCGAGAATTAATTTTCTTTTCAGTTGTCGTTTTTCACTCTACTTTGATGAGCGCAACTGCTAGAGTCCAGAACCCTTCGTGGTGTGTCCTTTGGAAATTGTATCTATCTATCTATTTATGCCCGTAGATAGTATTTAGCATTTGCTACTTTCGCGTTTGAGCGTTTTCACTCAGTCATCAATCTTTGCCTACCTTGCCGTCATCTTTATTTAGCTTTAAGGGAAAATGAGCAGCAGCTAGTGCCCGAAATAAGAACTCGGAGCAGACTTGATTGGACACGAATAGTTTTTATTTTTCCCTTGACTTACTGGGATTCCTATCTGCTTATTTCTGTTAGCTCCCTCGACCTTCTCGAGCAATCCGGCTCAGCTGCCCGGAACAGCTTCAGCAGTAGGAGGAGCATATTCGCGGTAATCAGAGCAGGTGACAGCAGGTTACCGTTCGACCATCACAAGCTTTGGTGGCGGACGCAACCTCTGGCTACTGCGTGGTCCCGCGGCCAGCGGGCCTTTGATCAGTCGAGTGGATTGCCCATTTCGACGTTTTTTCAGTATACTTTTTCCATGTCTCTTTGCTTCGGTGCGCTTCGCTCGTCTTGGCCGTTCTGCCTCGGCGTTCGTTGTCTGCTCCTCGTGTCCGGTACTACTCGGTGCCTTCGAAGCTCCTAGTCTCTTTTTGGGAGGCCTTTACGCGTGTCCGCTTTCCGTCTTCCCACCAAAGACTTCTATCAGCGGTCTTTCAACGGTGGTGTTATTTTTGCAGTTAATGTCAGCTACAACTGCCAAAATCAATTCACTCTAAGAGACACAAACGGACTAACACGCATTGACTCGGTCGACAAGCGTTTCGAAACAAGTCAGGCTCGCAGGATAATATAGAGTATTCAGCAGACTTAACCTATGTCACAGCATAGAAGAAACGGGGGCTGCTGCCATGTACTGTATGAAAGACAAGTATAAGGCAGGCCGTAGAGGCAGCATTGGCTGCGTTCACCAGCAGATGCATCCGCACGGCGCTAACATCCACAGCAGGGAAGTGTCAATAAGTGCTTTTCATGTGCTTCTTGCTGTTGATGTTCGCTGTGCACTCGATATAATGGGCTGTGGCGGCTCATGGCGGTGTACGTATGTGTGCACATCCATATAGGCAACAGTATGGCTGAGATCATAAGGCCGGCCCCAGCAATACAGGATGTTGTATCATGTCGCGACCGATACACTGGAGCTGTAGATATAAAGCGAGATTGCTAGCTTGTGGAATCGAAAAAATAGATTTGTACGCTGCTTATATGGGAGAAGGGACGCTGTACGCTACGTGTGGTCGTGGCTGCGAGCAGGCTAGACTCGCGGCCCAATAGGGCAAAGCGTGTAGCCTGAAGAGCGGGATGAACAGGGGTTGGTCAGTCAGTGACTCGGCAATAACGTTGAGACGTCGGATCCTGCTGTTGCTTCTCACAGGTTAGGCATTGTGTGGGTTGTGCTCTGTTGGGGGTTGAAGTAGCGGTGGCCACTAGTGAGAAAATCGCAGAAAACATGGCGAACGGTGGAATTGTGCTGACTTCGGTTGAGTGTCTGAAAGAGTAGCAGTGAACAGTATGAGAGGAGTGAGTAAGCGACCGACGCGGTTCGGCGGAATGGCCGTAGACGGTGGCTGGCGGTGTATTGACACAAAAATATTCATAAAAGTCGGATTACCCTCGTTTGGGGAGCTTTCCTTCCCAAGCGCAATGCACGGATCCGGTCGTCCAGCAATTGCTCGCTCCTCTCGAAAGTACTCAGCCTCTTAGAAAGGTGGCAGCAACCGATTCAGCACCGGCAAGGCGCAAACTAAGGCGACGGTGCGAAGTGTCGGCGTAGCTATTCGAAACAACGTTTCGAGTATCTCCACGCCGACTAGGTTTTTCCATTCTCTCCTTAGCCCCTCTTTCGTTCTCACCTCCTCTCTCAGCCTCGCTGCATCTATCTCGACTAGGGACAGCCAGGGAACTTTGCCGGAGCCGGCACGAACCACTGTCACAGCTTCTACTGAAAGCTGGTTGGCTTCGAAGTCGCGAGCAGCGTCGGCTGCAGTGCGAGTACCAAGCACAATTTCGCCGTGACTTTCATCCCTTTCATTCTTATGCGCTTCCGCTTTCAAGGAGAGGGGGGGGGGGGGTAGTGCGAGCTCAAGTGTCCATGAAGGGGCACAATATTTCCAGATTATCTAGCCCGCACTGAATTCCCTACTCTCACTTGCCTTGTCATCGCTAACCACCGCCAGCCGGAGCCATTCGCGGCAGTCACCCACGACCTGGCGAACTCCGGAGTCTTAGGGTACTTCGTGCTCTCACGGCGTACTGAACACACTAGGCAGTTTAGACGGGCTAGGAAGCTGAGTAGCCTTAGTTAGTACTTGCAGCTCTATCTCACCTGAATTTTTTCACGTTACTCTGTATCTATGCTGCAGGAGGCGACTGCTCCGATCCCTTTCTTCTTCCGCTCCCTTTCTTCCGCCCTACTGCCAACAAGAGCCCACTGTAACCATTGACGGTGTCCGAGCCAGAAGGGTCCAATCAGCACCGGAACCGAAGTGTGTTTGAATCGTAACAAGGCGCAGGCGGTGGCTAGTTGATGCCACCGGTTTGAAGGAGTTTCAGTTCCTGTCCTCAACACACACAGGGTCAGAGAGCTTCAGACGGTAAATTGGATTACAATTTGCCATTGCATCCATACACATTCATATATATTATATTTCGACATATAAGTACACAGCATTCAAAAGGGTAAATTGAGCCTAACAGTAGCTATAGTTCGACCCGCGATCATGTGAGCTTTAGATACAACTTCTAACAACGTAGTAGGGATTGTTTCTTTGGCAAGGGCATGATTCGACTGACCTGAGTCAGATAATGTTCATATACTCTTTTTATTGCTTGAAAATTAAAACGGACGCTTTCGACATTTTCTTAAAGGCGCGTCTAAGCATTAGCTCGACAAGGATGTTTGCTGTTTTGCTGATTGTCGATATATCCTTGTCGGTCAAACGCTCACTACAGTTGAAATAATGTCGCTTCGATTTGAGATGTTGGGTTAAAATTTAAAAAATAAGTATACTGAATGCTATAAAGTAAAAAAAAAAAACATAAAAATCCAAAAAAAAGCTGCTAAAATAGAAATATCACACGTGTGACGGGTTGCCCATTAATGAGAATTCCGATCGATAGTGCTCCGCTAGAATCAAAGGTAACATTGTAGATCCAAAAAATGTATTGCACTCGTATTATTAGATGATCCCATGTCCTGCAATTATAGCGTGCTTACCACCCGTTGCTGGATAAACTTGCTGGATTGCTTTCATCATTCTTTAGCATTGGCTTCCCAAACTCGTCCCATTTCTATCCGTCCATCTGACATATTGATCTGTTGACTTCCAATCAAAGTGACGAGATGTTGTGCCGGCAATAAATTGATGAGAATAGTACTTAATACCTGAACATCAGCTGATTCATATGATATGTTGGTCCGTCTTTCAGGCAATATCTAATACCAGTGATGTATTGATGATCAACGTTGCCAAGCGCTCGAAGCTCTCAATACACTCAGCCGACTACGGTTTTCCAGACATGAGCATCGTATTTAATTCGAGTATTTTTCACTGCAAGTATCTTCACTACTCTACGTATTGGCCATTCGTCCGTTTACCAACTAAAGCAACTCAACAGGACCTTATAGAGCGGAAGACTCGTGTTGCATAAAATTAACGTTATTTATAGGACAAACATATCTTGCAGCACTGTGTAGGACAGGGTGACGATGTGTTGAGTGGTCTCCGCGGCGCTCGTGATAGACCCACCCAAATCGCTACAAGCACCGAGTCATGCTGCTCATCAGATCGTAACTGTTAGTATCCAAACAGTCAAGGGGAAATTTGCAGACTGTGAACTCTATCGGCATTTTGGCCGTTCACACAGTACTCAATTACTAAAATAAAGTCTGTAATAATTGTAAAAATCTGTTATCTGCATATGATGATTTTCTTTTAAGCAGACTAGTTTTTGCCCGAAACGGCACAGCAAGTCGTCAGTGACATAAATCCAATACCCCACAGTCTTGATTCAATAGGCTATTGTGTATAGAAAAAAAGAGCATTAGCCCGCATTGAGCGCACTGATTATGTGGATACAGAATACAGCCCCGTTAGCGGTTCAACCTGTACACATAGACGCGAAAGCGCCCTGTTTTCTTCAACGTTAATATTTCGGTAACGTCTGAGGAAGATCTCATGGGTTCTGTGGCAGACCCCTAAATAAAAACATAAGATAACTACTACACACGGATGTAATGCTAACGCGTCGTTTTTTTTCTATCAGAAAAGAATAATTTTCTCTATCTGTGAAATCTATCAGCAGAAGGAATGCCTTTAAATTTTAGTGGCTATAGCGAATTAAGTTATATGATCTAAGCTCTGAAACCACCTTGGACTTCCACGTAACGTACGTTAATGTATTCTCCACTATCTTAATAGAGAATCTCTAGTGTTTACCAGCTTGCGCACGTTATACAAAGAAAAAAATCAAACCACATGCTTTCATTCACATATAAGGAGACAGAATATGTATGTGTAAATACTTGTCTTCCCGAAAAGGCCCACTCTGTTTGCTGTTTTGTGGGCCGCAATCGAAAAGCCTCGATCGTTTTCGCTCTGCTGTTTTCCACCGGTGAGCGAAGCTTTCATGATATCGTCTGCTCAAACGCAGTCATGCCTTGCAACTTCGAAAACACTTTCTCACATCCTCTTTCACAGGTCATGAAATCGAAAAGATGGAGTTGCCCAGCCTCAAAACTTCCAACCTTCAAGGTTACAGAGGAGGATAAAGGCAATAATCTTCTCTAGAGCATGATATACGTCCATCCAGACTTACCTGGTTGAACCTATGTTTTCCTCTCTGGTACCGGGGCTTTAAATGAAAAAGACAGGCGGGAGCGAAATGTGAAAATTTCGCGGTGGTCGGGGTGAAGCCAACTTAAGGGGGCGACATTCACTCATTGTCAGGTCGTCGGTACCCGATTGGCCCGGCCTGAAACATTATTTTCAATTCAAAAAGTCAACGATTGACCCCGATGCCTTTAGGCCGTAGCCAAGTGGTCGTAAGAGCAGGGATATGTCCAGACGTCGACTGCGATGTTCACATGTATTCATTTCTTGCATTCGAGCGAATAAGCGAAACGGAGGGTACCACGATGGAAAACGACGAGAAGGAACGTCGGTTTCTCGATGTATGACGACGAGCCAAAACGAGAGGTTGAAGTTCTCGGAAACCCTTCTGTTTTTTGAGCTTCCACTGGGTCATGCTATAATAGACAATGTCGGAGCAGTGTATTGTACGATGGCTGCAGGCCACACTTGTCTAGAAAAGGAATAAACGAAGGTAGTAAACAATCAAGTGGTAGAAAGGTTGGTTGCTGTGTATTATATTTCATTGTTGTCACTTTTGGGCTGGAACGAACAATCATGAAAGTACACGCTCCTACAACAACAATATATATTTATAGTATATCAACAAACTGATGACTAGGTTATATGATAATAGACGTCTTACTTACCAAACTTCTTGATAGGTCCAGCTGGGAGATAGAAAGCACGCCCTTGATGTTGGTGGGAAGACGGAATTTACGAATTATTTTCTCGCGTTGTTCGTAATCTATTCTTTTTATCATTATTTACTCGTAAGGTGTGAAGTAGAAACGAAGCTTGAAGTTTTAATAAGCCCATAAAAATATTCCATATAAAATTCCAGTTTCAATCTAAACCTACCAAACTAAGTTTGTCGAACTAACACTTTAAACATACATCGCGTTTACCCTCGTCTGAGATATTTTTTATTAAAAATTTTAATACGATACAATTTAACGATTCAGTTACATTTTGTACTAGATAAATATTTTGTTTTCGATTTCTACTGCGTATACATTTGGCAAAATTTCTATGAACGATTTTGTGATCTCAAGCTTCCTGCTGATGGCCAACGAAAGGGAGGGTAAGCCAAAAACGTGTAAATCACCACGTTTAATTCATTCATCAGCCAAATGAATCGGTAGGTTCTGTTTTTAACGAAATGTTACGATGCGCACTCTGTCACGTCTACGTCGGCGTGCTCAGTTATGCATGTACAGCGGGATTGCTGCTGATTTACCCGGGGCGGCACCTCGTCCGCTTTCGAGCTTCTAACCTATTTGCTTTTTTATGCAGACTTTTTTTTCAAGTTGCTAAGCTGACTGAGATAGTGAGAGGGGGCTCCACTGGTGTTATATAGCAGAAAGGAATAGTATGGGGTGCAAATGAAGCTTCAACGATAGGTGTATAGGTAAGCGACCCGTGTTGGCGTTGCCCAGCTGCTCAGATGGTGAGAGTAGCGCAAAAGCAGATTGGAGCTTATTTCGCCAGGGAAACAACTGCCCTTCACAAACGGTAGCCGCCTCACGCTGTAGCAATAGCTCGCTGGCTAAATCATATTGGATGCTAAACGTTAACGCGTACTCGGGTGCCTTCGGTGGACAAAAACGATGTTCTTGCCATAGCGCGACTGGTGTGAGATTTAAGTTTGGCTTGATTTGCCCATACAAACTATTCCATGCATTGTACTATTACTACGATTCAAATAGTAAAAAAGCTGCTGTCGCCGATGCCATGGGACTAGATCAAAGCCACTGGGGAATTAGGGGATTCCTAATCATCGCCGTAGGTATAATCCACTGGTAACGTTTCCCGCGGTTCCCAGAGAAGTGCTCCCAGTTGTAAGCTGACAGACGAGTTGTTATTTATAGGGCGTGGTCGGAAAACAGGGATTGCGACGCAAGAGGTTACCGAGCATAGTTAGTGAGATAAGTTCTACACGATAGCATATGGCAACAACGGGTCAGGGAAAAGCGGCGAACGAATTTGGTATCTGCTAGAGGAAAAACTAAACTCAGCAGCGATCTTAATCACGCAGAGTTCAGAGAGAACACTGCATCGGCCTGGGCGAAACAACGTTGATGAAATCTTGAAGCAACAACGATAGCAGTACAACAGAAGTAGTGCTTATCAGACAAAAACCGCTATACAAAGAAGTGTACTAATTGTAGCACAAGTGAGTTTAGATTGGGAGGGAAGATCCTGGTGGAGGCGAGGAACAAATACAAAGAAAAGACGCAGAAGGCTAAAAGCGAAACAAGAAGAACAATACATGAGAGAAGGTATGGACCGTGGGCTATGGCGACGGTAAAAGCAACAGCAGCTCTTATAATTAGAATTTAGATACATTTTAATATAGGGTACTTTTATAGTTTATGACCCACTTTGGTTCATAAAAATAAAACGTTATATTACGATGTCGCAGAAGTTCGACTAAAAGGTCAGTTTTAGCAAGTTTACTGAAAACTTCTATGATGACAATATTATATTATATTCGGGTGTCAGTAACGGCAATTTCTTACCTAACAAAAACACCGCAGTTAACTTCTAAGCTTACTACAAAAATAGTTTACTATACATCATCACTTCTTAATGATCTTCTGCCATCTTTCAACCAATTTATGCACTCCAAATGCTGCGCCAAAAGTTTTTCAATTTGGTGCTCTAGAACTTATCCAGCCAATTTCTCAAAAGCCTGCTCATTGTTTAAATTATTCTTATGAGTTTTATCAATAATAGCGAAAGGTAGAAATAAGCGGGAGATTCAGAAAAAATGGTGGCTATAAAAGAACCTCTTACACAAGTTCCTCTAGAGCGGTTATAATAGCCTGCCTCTATTATGGGTTTTTTTTTCTGCGATTTATTTAGTGCAACTTCGGTTGACCGTCTTATTGTTATGAGGTATTTTTTTTTTTTGTACAAGATTCTTCTAATTCTAAAAAAATGAAAATCGTTACCGTTATAGAATTAAGATATGACTTAACACTGGAATCCGTTTTTTACTGCGCTGCATAATAAGTAGAATAATTATGATAATAGAAACCTGTCATTGTAGAAACCTGTGTATTGTTCACTTGCCATATGCTGAAGGACAAATAAAAGCGGTGTTTCTCGGCGCTTTTCACTCGGTTTGGGGAGCACTCAAGCTCTTTGTGTTTGAGAAAACCCTATAGATATAAGGTGCCTAATTGTCCCAGACCTTTTTGGGCAACTTCTTGATCTTAGCAAAAAGTGAAATAAGTTAGATGTCGGAGGTGGACTTTTTATTTTATCAGAAAAGGCTTTTGGAGCCTAAACTTGAGAAACGCTTTTTTCCGCCTACCAACGTTATAACGGACTTGAACGAATAGTGGCCACTCCCTAACAGTTTAGAAATAACCGAACAGTAGAGCGGCAAAAGGAGCAAGGAACATTTGGAAAAGTCCCACCGTTATTTATATTTTTACATCAAATAGATGTATGCAGCTGATTAGGAAAAGTTGAATTCGAACAGGCAGCTTATTTACTTTTTGTGGTCTTTCCTATATATATATATATATATATATATATATATATATATATACACACGTTTGTCTAATACACGGAATGATTACTCACTCTGTTTTCGCATGTATTTGAGAACAACGAGTGTAAAACGACATTTTGTTGATTCAAGAAGCATCTAATGTAGTTCAATTTTCTTCTAATATTTACCGTTAGCGAGATATTAATTTATTAAAACTGCTATTTTTATCTTAATTTTGAAAATATTAAAAAATGCTTAAGATTTCGAAAAAAGTGTTAGTAATTTACCGCAAATTTAACAAATATCATTTTAGTATTGTTGAAATCCAAAGACTGACCAAGAGATTAAATTAAAAAAAGTGTCTTCTTCAAAAAATAGGTTGAGATGATCAAAATAAGTTATTTTAATAGACATGTTTAGTTAAGTGTGCCGAGAACTACTGGATAGGATTGTAGCGAAAGTTTTATGATGAACATAAGTTATGATACTCGAATATTGCCCACAAAAATTAAAAAAAAACTTTCAATTGCGTAGAACAAGCGCTGATAAATGAACGGTTGTATAGAACTGAATGGGTTTTACAACATTAAGTACCAAATGCTTATTAAGTGTCTTAATTGTTTTATTTTTCTAAACAGTGAGAGCATACTCAACCACTGTATTTATCGCCTTTTCGGTTGACCAATTGTGATGCTTGACTGATTTGACCAACGCTTTCGTGAAATTAAGCCCCAACAATTCTTAAGGTCTTAGCAGAACCCTGTCTTCCAGCTAATCTTCAGAGGCCATAATAGACCTGGGTTTTCATCTGTGTCAAACATTAACGCTATGTTTGTGATAGATTTTTGTCGGACATTTTTCCTAAAGCTACGCTGCCACACTCTGTGTGAAACAGACGACCGCTTGTTGTAGTACTCAACGCAGTAGAAATACCTAGGGCCACAGCTAGAGCTACTAGTTTTTTTCTAGTCAACTCTATATAAGAGTTTTTAAACGTCGTTTACAGAACGGCGTCCAAAGGCTTTGGCAGTAATAAAGCTGTCCTGCCTCCTGTTTTGGTGCTGCTGACCTGCAGGCTATTCGTGCTGCTTCTGATTCGGATACCGCTACTGACACGACGGAATGAGATATTTTATGAAGCAGATAAATTTAAACAGGGCTGCCTCTACCACAGTAAGTCAGTCAGTCAGTGGGAACACCAAGAGCGATGATGCTGACCCTTTACTGGCGGCGCTAGCGGCGGGGAAGCAATTCTATAAGCAGCAGTGAAGACTGACTATATTTTCCTACCACGTTGTGTACCCTTCATTCTTTATCTTCACTCGATCTCGTCGCGTTCTCGATGTTGCGGTTTCAAGCTCTCCGAGTTTGCGGTTAGCGCTACACGCAACGCCACGTGCATCGCCTCTTGATGGGCAATAGGCAGAAAGAGAAGGCGTTTAATGGCGACCTCAGTAGGAGTCTCGAATCGAATAGGCTCAATTTAGCCGAATGGCTTTATAGGTGCCTTGGCTGTTGTTGCTGGTCTGCGTTAGCGATCTGGTGGTACCAGCGGTGCAAATGGCAATAGCACAAGACACTGGTCTTGCCAAACGCTATGACAGTGCCGTTACAACGATACCTCGTCCGTCTAGCTTCACCCGCATCGGTCAGTATACATCGATCGATCTATCTTTCGCCTATTTTTACAATGAAGATCAAAAGGGAGAATGCCCAGCATAAAGTTTACAATGGACGAATCTAAATGAGAGGCAGCACCAATGGCGATATATAAAAATTGGTCTTTCCGTATAACTAACCAAAAGCTTGTGGTCTCTCTTACGACGTCAACCAGGTCCCTCGGACACGGTAAGGCCGAGTATCTGAGGCATGATTTAGGACCGCTCTCTCAACGAAAGCCGCCGGTTCTTTTGATTATGACGAGTAGCCCCTGAATCAGGACTTGGTAGTGGCCATCGCCGAATGGCCAGCCTTCAGGCCAAAGCCTGAAATTTCGATTATGTATATCTTTTTAAGATATATATCTACGTATGAAGCCACCTTTGACATGGTCATTGTTGATACCAAGAGTGCGCTATCGACTGCCGCGTTTCTTCGATATAAGCGCGCTGTTTTTGCTCGTCATATTTAAACGCTTTGATTGTGCATATTTTGTATAGAACAAACTGCTGTGAACCGTTTCATTGATACGTATCGACACTTCGCTTCCTTCTAGAGAATGAGATGAAATAGGGAGACTCAGGAAATATTCTGGGAAAATTATGATATGTTAGCGACATGGAAAAAATCGAACGGACGCAACGAAAGATTCGACTGTCAGCAAGGTTATTAGTCCCATTAAATTACCGCTAATTGTATTTGGTATACACTACTAGTACTACCACTACAAATTCTATTATTGCGTGCGAGTCATTGTTTTAAAGTAGATTTTACCCGGATTATTCCGTAATAGGGTGACACAGAAAAAGTATGTTTTTTTTTTACGTATAACATGCTAGTTTAACGTGTGCCACTTCTGAAATTGAAAACAGTAGCGATGAGGGTTCTATAGCTCTGGGTTACGATTGTAATCAAGTCTTGGAAGCAGATCACGAGCGAAGCCAACCCGCGCCAGCTTGTATATATCGTTGAAACAACAAACAAAGCTGTTCAATCCTTTCGGGAACGAACTAGAAGTCCACGTAAATTTCTATTTCTGAATTAGTCCTGCATTCATTGTAGATTTTCGACTGGAATAGCCGGATATCTTCGTTCAGAGCCTCCTGACGTGACTGTGACGTATGTAACGTGAAGTACGTTATTGCAAGAATAAGAATGAAGTGTAGAAGTAACTACATGAAGGAACTCACATATTTGCCATGAAAAAAGTACGTTTTAGTTTGCATATACGTACTAAGCTAAGACGATGAGGACCCGTCAGTGGCCTTGCAGGAAGAAAAGCCTCTTCTGATTTAATTTTTCGATCAGTGGTTTATATTTGACAGTAGGCGTAGACACGCTTCGTTTCGCAATGAGCAAGAACCAGCCATCAGAAGTGTTGCTTGACCGCACTGTCAGACATACAACTTCTAACATCGAGGTACAGAACAACTCGTTCGTGCAGCTAAGATAATCATGTAGT
Source organism: Varroa jacobsoni (assembly GCF_002532875.2). Classification (NCBI taxonomy): domain Eukaryota; kingdom Metazoa; phylum Arthropoda; class Arachnida; order Mesostigmata; family Varroidae; genus Varroa; species Varroa jacobsoni. The sequence continues at coordinate 37,032 of NW_019212971.1, read as the reverse complement.
CGATTTGAAGTCTAGCGTTCTTCGATCTATATGTGTTTAGCCTGCTGACTGATATTACGGCTCCACGATGAGGCTGTAAATAATGTCTGCATAATGGTAAGCGCCATTTTATTTCTAAAAGTGATAAAGGCGTCTGCCTAGTTCTATCGCTGGGTGTCAGGCATAGCTCGATAGCTGTTAACAGAGTATGTGATGTCCCGTACGTGCAACTGCCTTTTCATGTGGCTAATCAGTTAAACAATTTTCTTTATGCGGTAGTACCGTAAACAAAATATAAGTGCTAGCTTAGCTTTCTTGGAACAAATTCATCCCTGCTAATTGACAGAATAAAAACAAAAGACTATCTCTATACATTGCCTACGCAAAAATGTAACTTTAATAGAATTGTTTTCAGTACGCAACTTCGCTGTGTTTAATTAATTTTCTATATATATATATATATATATATATATGTTATAAAAGATCAAAAGTTAGAACAATACAACAGATATGGCCATTCTAGAAAATCGGTTTCTCCAAAAAGCGCCACCTACAATTAACTACACTCATTTTTAGAGCTCTCAATTAAGGCGCAAATAGAGAAGAAGGCGTTACATATTTTGGAAGTTTGCAGTTATGAATCCTTCGCCAAAGAGTTCTAGCAGTCAGAATGGGAAGAAACGCTTGTTTCCCCGAAAAAAGTACGCTTTCATTCTAAATGTAGGCATTTCTATAACTCTCCCATCTTTTTATTTCTTTTTTATAGATAATATGTATGCATAAACTGGATCAAAAAAATATTTTTTTGGCGTAAGTCCTTTTTAATGTCTGCTTGTCAATACATACTTTTCAAAATGGCTTTTTGCCTAAGCCACTTGTTATCAGAAATTACACAGGGCACGGCTCATGACGTTATACTATGAATTACAAAATACGTAGTTCTAGAGCCAAGTAAAAAAAGATCAATCGATTTGAAAAAACAGTAAAATCTGCTAAAATTCAGTTATAGCTTAATGGGTTGACTTTCTATATAACAGAACCGTTACGGTTTGACTCGTTTGCATCCTTTTTTTTTTTCAAAACAACTTCTTTCCAATAGGTCACGGTTACCGATGTACGATTAAACACTATAAATAACGTAAGCATTAGCTATACTGATGTAGTTTATTTGAGCTTAGAGCGTTGAGTCAGTCAATCAAGCGAAGTGTGCCCTTTGCAATGTAAATCTCTCCAGGTTGAAGAATAACCCGCTCCGTAACTTTCCCAGCTTCGACGCAAACCATTTTCTGCCAAGCATCGTTATCGAGGTCGCTTATTGAAGCGCATCCCTTTACCCAAGGGTTCCAGACGACTGAAAATAGAGCAAAAAATAAATGCAAGAGCAAAAAAACCCGATTAGAGCAGGTCAAAGTATATCTTCGCTCGTATGTACAAGATATGTATATACGCTTAAATCATTCCGCACGAAAAACTGCGATACTGTTAGAGGGGAATTTTTTTTTTTATTACTTACAGTTGACCCTTTTGTTTAAAATATAGTTCGTTTTGGAAGTTTATTTTATATTCGGCGATTATAATATAACAAGGAAATTTCAGCACTTGAGGAAACGCCCGCAGATAACCTGTGGCGGTCTCAGCTTTGTTGCTAGAGCAATCGTAATGACCGGATATTCATTTAACCGACGCTCAAATTAATGGTTAGGACTAGAAATCCACAGCTCAGGTTTGTACAAGCTATGATTACTATGATTATTACGTATAGATTCAAAGGTATACGTACCAGTATCGGGCAGACCGTTCTTCTCGACCAGTATAGTCGTAGAGCCATCAGAGACTTCAACATCGGCCGTGTTACGGTAGATCCTACATTCGATAAGTGATCAGTTATTAAGTCTATTATATTATATAGCAATAGTAAGGATCTATTACGTATGGGCAACAAGGTCTTGGAGAATGATGGCAAGGGTCGTTGCTGAATGGGATGTTTCGTCGGCGGAAAAATACATATATGATTAACTCACGGGGAACGTTAGCCCGCCCGCGATAAATCACCACTCGGAATTCATATACTACTACTGATACCAAATAAAACAGGACACGCTTATTAAAAATCAGTGGAAATCTTAGAAAGCGCTTCTCGATTTCTACATGTCAACAATTCAGCGAGCGTTTCTCTATGCTATGTACCATCCAGCGCAACTAAAATGATAAACAACAACACGGGTAACGATACTGACCGGTCTATAGCTTCGGTAATAATGACGTCTCCAACTTGAGTGGCGTTGCTGCCCCTTTTAAGCTTATCGATGTAGCTCACTTTATCTAACCCCCGGATTTTCGTTTTGGCAATGTCTTCCACCTTCAAATGGGTATGCAGTAGAAGAGTAAAATCCCATATTTTATCATCAGTGTTACACACATCTACACGCATGTGTAAGGCTCCGGTAGCGAGCTCCACAGTGTAGAATACCTCAAACCTGTTCAACAGCCATATTTCGTTATGAAATAGGTATCTTATTAGTTTTTTTTTATGAGACGTTTTTCTCTGGGGCACAGATTATGGGTTAGGTTTACTGTTTCGCACAAATCACATGTATATGTAAAATGCTTCGGGATTTCTTATTTTTATTTTGTTGATTATTTCGAGTCTACATTGCACGATATATATGAAGACTTCTTGTGTGAAAAGGTGTCCACATACTTGGGCAAAAAATTGACAGAAACTGCGATCTTTAATTAGCACTCTCTAGAGCTGTAATCAGTAACGAAGCTGAGTTGCATCTCAGATTTGCACTGACAAAAAAATTACTTATTTTTTTTTAGTTAGTACTTACTTGAAAGGCCACATGTCGAGTGAGGTCTGAGTTTCGGTAAGCTTGAATACAGCCTTGGAAGGCTCCCGTCTTTGGAGAGACCACATTGATATACGGGCAAAACCATGGTGCGGTCCTAGAGACCACGGACCGAAATTGGCTGTAACAAGATTATATAAAACGTATCATCACGTTTTCATTTCCCAACTGGTCTCTAGCCTATTCCTATTATAACACAGTGGGTAATGCTTGTCCACTAAACATCGGAACACGTCGTGGTATACGTGAGTTTTTGACACCCAAAGGTTGGAACGCTGGACGTAATTTATAAATTCAGCTGACCCATGTCGCTCTGTTTTGACGATATTTAGAATGGATTGTGAATACGAAGCAAGCTTCCGTTCCTGACAAAGGAATGATTCCAACTAACGCAATTGCTAATGTTGCCTCGTGTGTTCTGAACTTTCAATATCTATTTTCGCTGTCCAGTACTTACGAAATACAAAAGGAACTCCTCCACGGATGGCTTTTTTATTGTCGAAAATAGCAGTTTTGCTGCAAATAAATAATATCTTTCATTTTTAACGTGCTCACTAAGTGGCTACCTTGTAATGGCTTTACGACATTTTATATATTGATACGGCAAACTATCTACAAGATACCCTTAATTTAAATATCTGGATAGTTTATCCCCATAATGACGGTTTACCTTAAATAAATATGTTCTGCTTTAACAGCGCCGGTTTTCCACGAGATAATTGTTGCACCTGAAAACAGATGGAGTCTAATATCAATATTGTAATTTCAAGTTGCTTTGATACCTAGTATAACGTTTTTTTGATAGAAAAAAAAAGTAACGCAGTGACGTTGTCATATCAACGTGTTTAAGGAAAAGATCGCAATCGGTTGCCAATTACTCGTCATGATTTTCCATGAGATCGTAGAACCCTCACTTATTCAGTCAATATTACAGTCGCTATATTTTCCAACTCGGATATTTGCACAAAATTAAATAACCGATTTCACGGTACCCAAATGTACTAGTAAATGGTTAACTGATCCTTAAGTCGATTTTTCACTACAATCCAAACAAAACACATTTTTCTTCATTGCTAGTATTATTATTCACGAAAAGTAACCCCATCCCCCTGCTCCACGGTACACACCTCGTCGCCCCTATTCGACTCGTACCCAAGTAACTAATACCTCGACGTCCGTATAGTTTATAGTGATACTGGATCTGCATACGGAAAAATAGTAACAATTATAAAACAAAAACGGTAAAAAAAATAAGCTCGTCTCACCAAATAGGTGAATCGTTGCAGAATCATCGCCAAGCGTCAACCGCACTAAGTCGTTCTCATCAGCTCCAAATTCCATTTTGCTTTCTGCGATATCGGCAATTGGCGTTCCCTGGCAACTCTTTTTCTTTTTACTGTTGCTGCTACGACTACTCAGAGCACACGAGTGTTTACCATTTCCGTCTTGTACGTTCCGGCTGTCAACATTTTGACGCTGTAATTGTTCTTAGCAGCTTTCAGGGATCAGGTCTTCGTACTGACTGTTATGTTGAACCTTGCCGAGGTGATCTTCACGTTCAGGGCTATTAACGGAACAGGTGCGGCCGTCGGTGGCCTCGTTCTTCTGGCACGAGCAGTACTGGCTTGTTGGTGGGCGGAGCAAGGCTTACCTTTGGGCGCACAATAATATTGACATACAGTGGCAAGAGCTCGCCCTGCTGTTCACCTTGATTCCGCTTCTGTCCTCATCGGCGTCTTCGCTGTCAGCTGATGGGGTTTGTGGACGATCACGGTACTGTCGTGAATATCACCGTTTTGGCCGCTGTTGTTGCTGCTGACCGATCGGTGTCCACTGATATATAGTAGACGCGACCCAAGCCCAGTAATAACACTACACAATCGAGTCGCCAGAAAATCAATAAAGCCTCTATTATACCGGTAATTAAAATAGATAACACCAAGCCAACCTAACTCTCGCAATTATATCAGAAGGCAGAGCGTCCATTATAGCAGCTTACACGTGTACAACAATTACCCGTAATACAGTATCCACATCAAGCAATACATCGATTTCGAGTGGAATTGCTGTTACTAATAAGCAAAACACTCTCCGTCAATCCAATCTGTACCAGTATTTATCAGTCAGATGAAAAGTTCCTAACGTATCTAGGACGTCTGCTAAGACGTCAAGATGACGCTAAGCCTGTTAATGATACAAGTAGCGAAACAATGTGCACTACGACGACGATAACATTAAATGCCAATATGTAAAACATAACTCCAACAAGCTCTAGGTACGCATTACTGCTGGAGCCGCTTGACGCATGCCCAATCGCGCTGTCAGTGTCCATGGCCACTAGAGAGGGCTTAAACTGGAAAGGGTAGGCAGCATTATACTAGGTAGGATTGCCACATATAATGACGCCACTCGATAACTGCGAAGGTGAGGGATATCGCTGAAGTAAGGGGAAGGGTTGCACAAACTTTTGTGCGTGTGACTAGATTTGATTGTTGTTTTGTCTTGGCAACGTTGGCGACTTTTTCGGTTTGCTTAATGGTCACACTAGCCATAGAAGACATTAACAATGTTACTTCTTTCGTTTGAACGGGAAATAAGGACATGGACGAATGAAGGAGGTATGACAGATACTCTTACGTTTGGCTAGTACGTTGAATAAAGTCGGTACGTCTGTCGTACTATGGCATGTGTGTTACTGGAACTTTTTTTTTACTGTCACTTAGTACCAGGTTCGATAAACATGTGAGCCCCGACGTTAGCATAACTTAACTATGTAGCAAATACAGAACACCTAAATATTCAATAAGTCTAGAATAAAAAAAACCTTTGTGCAATTTTGAAGATACCCTCTTTGTGATACTTTTAAGATAAGAAAAAAAAACCGCTATTTTATGCTCCTAAGGAAACAGAACAGTACATTAATTTGGCCACTAAAAAGTTTGGTCAGAACAATGCAGAAATAGGAAAGAATATATCATAAAAAGCATATATGTAAGTGATCAAGTGAATAGCGTTGGACAGCACAGGGGTTTCCACAGATAAATGGTTCTTCGGCACTCTCTAGTACAAGCATAAACTGATGCAACCCAGTATACACGAAAACAAGCATTGTCACATGAAAACTGTTATAATTAAATACCTTTTCAAAGTTGTTTGTTACTACCGTGAAAAGTGTCCGCCCTGGTAACTAATACGAGCAGATATACAGACAGCACAGATACGTAGAATAACACCGTTAGAGTTATTTTTTGCGTCCATATATCTGCCGCTTTGTCTGGTAGAAAGGTAATCATGGTCCCGTAATAGGCGTCAACATCGACTGTCCTATCGAGTCCTCGAAAAGATCACGGTACCTGGAAGGAAAGCTACAGCGTTCGGTGATGACGATAAACTCGGCAGTTTTTTTTGTAGACACTTGCCGTTAGTGAGAAAGTGCTGTTCTGGGCGCATCGTACTTGACTCGACTAGCGGCGGATGCCGATCACTACTAATAGCAATGAAAACTAGTTAAATCATGATTGATACAAGACGCGATACGGATGAGTGTCAAGGATCTGGGTATACGTCGTGGGCATGGCAAAAGATTCGGAACATGGGTTGTAGCAATCTTGGCTTGACAAAGCAGCGAGCAGAATTAAAGAACATGGTAAGTACTTACCAATAGTCTGCATTGATTTCATATATGTTAAGGACGTTTTATTACTCAATTGTACGTGACGTAGGCTAATGACATTGTTCTAAATAAAAGTGCCAGTTGAAAAAAGCTGGTTTTGGACAAGCTCAAATTAGCTACCTAATTTCAGATTCTATGGGATCAATCGTCTTGGTATTGAGCGGTATGTAGTCAGGCAGGAAGAGCGCTCTATCACTAAGTGGCCGTCGTGGAATACAGGTAAAGATAGCTTCAATATAATGCGACGAAAGCAAGCCATTTAACGCGAAAGGGACTATCGGCGATTAGACTGTTCTTTTGCGGATGAAAGATAAAAATAAACTATAGTTACTTATTTGAATGTTACCTTTATTTTAATAAGTACCCCGCAAAGGACTGGGTTCACAAAGTAATTTCTAGCGAATTGACGACATGGCTAATGTAATTATGTACTCGCAATTTGTCTCTTCTAATAAAGTTATTGTCAAGGTTTACCTGCCGTATCTTAACACCAGAGAAAACTATGAGCTCTAAATTAACAGCCAACCACATTAAGTAAAAAAAAGTGTGCTCATGATCGTATCGTCAGACGACAAACATTATATACTATCCATATTACTATGTAAGACAATCGTATAATTTATTTTCATTTGAAATCTATATAAAATCTATTTAACTCTAGTGTGTTTCTATCATTTTCCTAAACCTCTACATTTTCGGAAGCTTGGTAGAAAAAATAATAGTGGCAATTCTTCGAAGCATATGCTAGTAGCACTGTCGTATAGCTTTAACCTTAAAATAGTCGAATTTCGAAATAACTCTATTGAACGATATCGTTCTAGATGAAATAATCCGAATGTATTTCGTATTTATCCACATGACGTTAAACATTTATAAACACGCACCTTTTATACTGTAAGCTGTGACGAAACGGTAGCGATACCCCACGTGTTGCCCAGATTTCTGGCGAGCTTAAAATGTCTCTCGGGTCGTGTTATAAGCTCTTCATTAGTTAGAAATGTTTGCCTTTGACATCGCTATTCCCGCCGACAGCTAACACTCCACGACTGAATTGAAGCGTTCCACCTGAAGACGGGTCACAGATTCCTGCGAAAGTAATCATGACGGATACGCTCTATACTGATTGATCAGTATAATAATAATATAAAAGGCGGATGTGGTTACAGTAACATGATGGGATGAGGGAATGCCGGTGCTTTATTAAACCGTGCATAGAGACAATATTCGCATAGATAACTGCGTAATATGTTTACATGTATATATTCAATGTGGGGCAAGAGCATTCTGGCTGTAAGGGGGTTACGCTTTTATAATAGATCATTACAATATACTTAAGAACAAACAACGATACCATAAGCAGAAGTGTCAATGCCCTTGACAAACCCTAATCGTACTATAATATCATTTTGAGATAAGAGAATCTCTCCATTATTTTAAGTAGTATATATATATATATAACAGAAGGATTTTTTCTTGACAACCTCCTATATCAATACGCGGATTACATCAACAGAGCCACAGGGCGTTTTTCCTATTCTACAATCACTTTCTGGGACGGATAACGATGAGGCATAAGACAAATCTTTCATACAATAAAATCGATTTTCAACATCGTTAGAGAACAAATATTGGAATGATCGAATCAGCACGTAGCCATTATAGTTTATGCCGATATAATCCGTTAAGATTTACGAAGTTCCGAAGCATCAGTAACAATCCCTATAGGTTTGGTGGTGGCTGTCACTTTTCGCAGAGCGCTCCCGTTGTAAGTTTCTGCCATTTAGGAGCCAGTAATTTGTACTCTGCAGCTATCGCCCGTTGCCTCTGTGCAAAGTATAAAGCAAATAATAAGAAATTTCAGTACCTACTTTTGGCCAGGCCGAAGCCTCGACTTGAATTTTCCCGTGCTCAAGTTCCGGTTGCCTCATACCATTTGTAATTCTTTCCGTTATAATTATGCCGTAAACAGTGTTATCGAGAAAAGCAATTTGAAGTCTAGCCTATCGTGGCCCCTCTCGCTAGTCTCACGTTTGTAATTTAAACTCATCCCTTTCATATCGTGTAACAGAGATAGGCCGTTCCAAGTTCAAGATCGCCCTTCATTTTCAGGTATTCGAACACCAATTCGAACCCTATGTATGACTCTCTAGTCTTGGTAAAAACCTACATTGTTTACCCCATTATGGAGCTCAAATTGAACAAAAACATATTAAATATAACTACTAGAGAGGAGGAAAAACTCGCGCTGATTCGTCCAACTTTCAGAGAATAAGGGATATCAAGATCTCGAATAAATACTTTGCTGTAACGTACTAGTAGGACAAGGAATGCCTGAATCGAAGGAGTTGACCAAAAGCATAATTCTGCCTTTCGCACTTACCGGGCCACTGCAGAAGTAAACATCTGGACAGAGCCAGTTTCTGTAAACGTAAATCATAAGGCTGGTCTGATCATATAAAGGATAATGCAGAACTTGAGCCATTCGTCGGAAAGTCGATATTTGAGAGTACATCTATACTATCTTGTTTCCATGTACAAATAAAACATTGTGTTAGGTACTGCAAAATACAACCATACATTTATAAGTCTTTAAATTACACGTGCCCTAATCTTTAACTGGAGTAACCGTGTCTGAGGCTTTCAAGCGAATTTTCGCGGGCAGATCAGAGGTTCGCACGAAAAACCTTTGTAGCTTTTAACTTCACACAAAACCTTGTCTACCTAAACTTGCAAGAGATCATGTCCGGGCGCCGCTTATAGTCAGGTGCAGTGGTAATGCGGTTAGCGGGCATTTTAACAAGTTAAAAATTTCCCTTGACAATATGGCATAATTACCAGGGTTGATACACAAACAACATTCGATGCAATAATTATGGCCATAATAAGATTTGACAAAAATCAAGCACGAGTTGGAATGTGATTACCGTATTGGCGAGTTAATTGAAGCCGAAAGTGTGGTCTCCCCGTGAGCCCTCTTTTTTTGTTTAATTTGTCAATAAAGCTGACATTTCCTGGAAACATGTCAGGCCTGATTCGCACCTCATCTGGGACAGAACGACAACTTCCGAGTTTTGCGCTTATCACTAGACGGAGTATATCTGATCATTAGCAAATTTTGCTTAGGGTTCTGAAGGAATATTTGCTGGATGATCCTAGTTGTACATGACTTCCGAATCAACCGTATCCTTATTAGCGTTCGTGTGTTCTGCGCCGTCGATCGGAATTCGTTCCTAGAGAGTTCATATTTACTAGTATTCTAAGTATCGGTAAGTGGCAACAATATACATATGTAATTTTAGCGATACTACCTTGAAATTGTTGGGGCAGCTCTTACAAAGGCAGCTGTAAAGCGAAAATCACAATTTTTATTCTACTTGGAGTTGATACATTGTATAATTTCATATAAGATAGGCAGCGATATTGATCGAATGAAAAGTCCTCAATATATTTGCAATCGATTAATCATGCATTCAATGGATATATTTTACCGAATGAAATGATTTTGGTCTAAATGTCGTGATAATAGATCAGACGACTCGTTACGATCAACAGACAAATGGAACCACTTTAAAGTTAGATAACTACTGTTACTTTTAGTAGATACGAGAGTGCGTCACGCAAATACAATGGAAAAAGCGTGATCTAATAATGCAGCTCACTCGATCTAGCACGTTCCCGTACAAAAGGCCGGTTGGCTTTCCTGATGTTCATCGAAGAGCCTACGAATCAATAATGGCCATCACGCGAACTCGCTAGTAAACCCACAGCATAATCGTCTATAATCCGAAGCCTAAACACCTGAACCGAGAATCACTTTGCAGATGCCCCATTGCGATAGTTCGGTAACGAAATGAAGTTAGAAATTTTACGAGAGCTATTATTGTTTAATCAAGAGTATTGACTTTGTTCCAGTATTGTCTAGACTGTTTGTGCTAGAGTTACTTGGTTATAGATATATTTTTAAGCTATGTTTCATCGTAAACACCGTTCCTCTTATTCTCAGACGGAGCTTAGTTGATCCTATGTAGGAAAGACACCCCTGAAAAAAACGCATCTCGTAGTTCGAAGACACCGGTCTACTTAAAGTGCTGATATAAATACAATTCCTGTAAGAATAAACGATTTGCCTAATAAATAATCTCGGATAACAAACAGCAGAAAGCTAACAATACTATTTTAATCAAGCTCGATTGGACCGGAGTGATGGATGCGTGAGGCAAGCTTTTAAAGACATCAACTTATCATTTTAATGCGTATTTACTAAGAGAAAGTTATGCTTAAAAAAAAGAACTGTTAAAGAAAAACGTTTTAAAATAATCTCAGTTCCTAAATCTTACTTGCAAGTATACATTGTTGACAAATGAGCAATAGCAATTGGAAAAGGGTACGAAATTCGTCAAAACAGTTTTTTGATTCACGAGGCATATATTTTTTTTTACCAAAATTCTACTGAGGTTCCCTCTTAGAAAATTGACAACCACGTTAACGAAGCATTTATGCAATGCATGTCACTCGAAGCTGAATGACAGCACCCTAACAGGAACGTCTACGATATCAGGGAATAGCTTCAGCTTTGAAGCAATTTTTCGCATTGAACGTTAAATTGGTTTTTGCTTTAAACAGCTGTTGAACCACAGTCACCGAGTAATTAGCAACATTTAGAAACTATAATCTTTTAAGCACCACTTACAGATTTGATAAATCTGTAAAAGTGGTGTTTCTTTTTCTTTCATTCTTATCAAGAGTGTTTGGGTAGAGACATGAGACATGTATATAGACCAAATAAACAATCTTTGTTTATTTGGTTTTTAATGCGGATACTTTCCTACTTTCTATATGTTCGAAAACAAATAGCAAACGGGTAGTTACCAAGACTCCAATGAATGGGCAACGAACGAAAAGAAAATATTTTCCCCAGATTTCATAATATACCGAATGTAAACAAGCGCTTTGGGTTACAGTAATATTTAAAGATAACTGGTACAAACCCTCTTAAACCCTCATTTTCCTTGAGCATCAATTTTCAGGTCGTGTCAGGAGGTGGTAAGACATGGATTGTTCGCGTAATAATAGATGATAATAAACATGTCAGAGGCTTACGTTACTTATTTTTAGCCATCTTTATACGGAGAGAGCTAAATTTTTTTCATATAAAAACAAAAATTATATAAAAAAGACGCAAAGTGCATCAAAGACTATAATGCACCACAGTATATGTTCTACGCTCCTCATCTTATCTGACGCGAAGGCATTGCGATCCATGCCCGTCAAAGTTGCACAAAATCTCCGCACATAGACGGAACTGCGGCAGGTTTGCATTAGAATCTGTGCTACCAGATGGTTCTATTATGCATTACTTAAGATAAGGTTTACGTTAGGTTTAGCTATTGAGGTACTTTGCAGATGTTATTGATATTTAATTATATATCAATAAGCCGTAGAGTTACTCGACAGGGATCGCAAAAACCTGCGAAAGCTACTTTGATTTACCGCACGGGACATGGAAAAATGCCTTGGAGGTCGTGATCAGGTCGCTTGACTAATCATAAGTGAGGAATCAATCTGGATTACACCGTGTGAGTCACCAAAACACGTTTATCACTGGCTACCCTACAACAATTCGCGTAGTGCAATGCTGATGACGTACTCGATACGGAATACTAAACTTATGTGGATATATAATCCTAGTTTTCTAAATTTGCTTCGTAGTTCATGTTACACAATATATATATATATGGTATTCATTGGCATGAATAATTCCGAATTATGATTTCTGAATACAGGATGATCTATGGTACAATACTGATGTTGGTATTGCATTTACATCACGCACTATGGTGGTATCAGGCTTGAAGTAACGCATGTGTGGCTCAGTCAAATCTGGATTTGTTTCTAAAAACCTAAACAAACATATATTTCAAGTAAGTATACTAAGTATTATTTTTGCCAACTGCCATTCAGGTTGAATCCGCTCACAGGTTTGTTTTAAGCGTTCTCTTTTGTCGATGTACGAGCGCCTTTTTGATAGCACCTATAAGCGTGTCAACGTTATGTTGGAACTTGTCAGATTCTTGCTCGATATCTAGTAATCTAGTAAATTCGAATCTAAGTGACCATATATGCTCAATTGTAGAACATCAAGCCAAACTTTTTCGTGATACGTTCGCTTCTCTGTAAGAGTGTGGCAACATAACGTCTCTCTTACTGGAGGCCCCACTCAGAACACGATTACTTGCCGCAAAACTGCTTCTACCCAGGATAGACACGTCCTCTAAATCGTGAGCCAAAAATAATTTCTACCGTTACTTTTCACGTAGCTTCTATTTTCTTTGTAAAAAAAAGATCGAAGGGTGCTTGCTGCTTTATTCTGAAAAGGATTGAAGGGAGAATGAGATCGATCGAATCTCTTGGTTTTAGTGTTCTCAGAGAGCATCTTACGAGATACAAGGAATTTTTTCGTCAATAATCAATGACACGGTAGTTTTGCCCACATCAATTTTTCTACTGGCAAGATAGGTCGGAGCAAAATTGCTGAACAATTGAATCTCGGGTCTACAGTAAAAATAATAGAAAGGCTGACAGTCTATTGTAGGCTAAATACATGCTACGTACAGCGTGTATGTAGGTGAAACGTGTTTACGACATTGCAGAAACAGCTAAGTAGGCGTAACTCAAATCAAATACGTACACATTGTATAATGCCTCAATGAAAACGAAATTATGGCAAATATTAAATTGAAAAAACAGCACTTCTTTTTGGGCTCGTCAGTTCGGTAATTTTTCTATTGTGGCTTACAGTCGGATAACAACTCCTACGGGGTACCACAAGCTTCGCTTTAAACTGCTACATATATTGCAATATGCTTATACTTGCAAAAAAGTTATTATGGCTGTGGGGTGGAATTGTATGTTATTTAAGGATCGATACTGTCTAATATGCACGATGTACTCTTACAAGACTAGATCGTCTTTTTGGGTTTAGCTTATTTATCATCGTATGACAGGACGGCTAACAGAATGCGATTTTGTTGAGTGCTCGCTGAAAAAAGCAGTCTTTTTTTTTAGAAGGAACTGTGTTAACAATGTTCGTCACAAAACAGCATATGCAATTGGAAAAGTTGCTTTTGTGTGTCTCAGCGGTTTTTTCGATTTAATGCCAACACGATTTCAGTTCACTTGGACCACTTTCGAATCAATGCCGTTTTGAATTCGAAACAGTTAAGTCATACACAAATAGATGTAGGTATTTATGTTCATGATGCTAATTATCTCGGTAAAATTCAATATTATACGTGCTAAATCGCAACGACTATGACATAAAATGCTTGTTAGGATACAAACGTCAAAGTAGAAAAATGATTGGAATCAAATGTATATTAGATTAAACGGTCAAATACAAATTCCATTTTAGGTATGGTAGCTGGGAACTAACTATGGTCAAGTCAGTGGCCCAACATAACTTATTAATGGAGTAAAAAGCATTGCATTAAAAAACGGTCCTTTACGAAGCCGTATTCATTATCGTTTAGCCACTCCTGACAATATTCAAGCAAAAAAAGCGCCAACGGTAGCAAATTTAGATTTTTCTGGGTTAATATGACATAAAAACGTAGCATTTCGAAATACCGCTGAAGCTATTAGGTGGACTTAATTTGAAGGGCCTTATGGCTTGTTGTGAAGACAATAACATTAACACTTAAACAAGTAGAGGGTCCGAGTTCCATTTTTTATCGCAATCCCATTATATTTCACGTGAGGAGGTCCCTGTTGCTGCTTCTACGCTTGATAGCGCAAAGAAACGATGGCGCGCCACTCTTTATCACGTAGCAGAACTCCAGTATGGCCATGGGAAATCCCGACTGAATTTTGCCAGCTACGTAAGCCCCCAGATGGTAACAATGTCACGTTCTACAACTTTCAGTAGCAGACGAGTCAAGAACGAGTCTGGCAGGTATTCAAGCAGAAATGGGTTCAAGTACAAAAATGGCCGATGCAATTGCTAGCTACCCTAAAACTTAATTCGATTCTCTCCGGAACTCTCCCATGCTAATCCGCTTCATGTCGCTTACTGTAGCATGATGACGCTTTAAAAGGCTTACCATTCCTTAACTGCTGGCAAATGCAAAGGGCTGCTCTTAAGTTGTTGACTAATTATGTCACGCTGACACATCTTGTAGCGAAGAAACGATTAATGTTTTCACAGTTATCATGTAATTATGGTTGGCGTTTAAACCAATGGAAGTCTTGCCGCCAAAAATTCCAAGAGGCAAATTTGTGGCAGAAATTTTAACCTCATCTACTCTTCCGGTTAATTGTTCTTGTTAGCCAAAACGTACACATGATGCGTCTTTTAAAACCGAATCTAGCTGCCTAAAGTTGTTTTTCGTATAAGACCTTCCTAGATATGTTACATAAAGAAAACATTGCTAATTTGAGAAATGAATTATGCTTGCTTGGCCGTTCAACAAAGCAGCATAAGGGAATTATTTTCTGGTATATATCACGCGCAGTCGAAGTAACCTGGGTAAGAAAAATTGTTTTTCGTAATTTTTCTAGCAGTGGCCTGTGAACCATCGTAATTCCTCGCCTATCTTACCGCGCCCGAAAAGACAGTCTCGTTTTTAACCATTAATACAATAATTAAGTTAAATAATATAATGAATAAAAACGTTACAATAACGTTTTTATATATTGTTAAATATACACCTTCATGCACAGTGTGCAGACACAAGCACTTATTTTACGCAATAATAAGCCTATAATTACCGCGATTACTTAGCGACTTAATTGATTGCCATTGCAGCTACATGGTTGTCCAGCTAAGGTCTAAAATCGTTCATGGTATATAGCATCGAACATTCGGCAGCGACGAGTTTCTCATGCACAGGATGCTAGTTCAAAAGCAAGTTGACTTTTCTCTTTACCACGTACCTGAATGAGCACCATTCCTATGTCGTCAGTTCTCTGTGGGGCGGGCATTTTTTCCCCAAGTTTTTGACGTCAATCACCGCAACCCAAATCTTGTCGATTTTTTTGCACGTAGATGTTATGATATTTGCAATGTTGAGACTACTTACCGTACGGCCCTTTTTTTATTAATGTAGATACAGACCATGATTGTACAATACTGAGCTCATTTTTCCTCATAACACACAAAAAGGAAAGTCATGTTGTTATATGTAGGGCACAAAGATAGCAGCATATAGCAGCTTTGGAGTTTGTCTAGCCACCGGCTGTTGGTGGATTGAGTGAATCCTTGCACGGACTAATGCACGTAATTATTTTCCGTACAGTTCTGTGTCAATGAACGCCTAGAATCTTACATTCGTCATATGCAGAACGTTCGGAAACAGATAATGCGCATTTTCCTCAGGTTTATCGACAGGTCGTTAGATGCGCACAGTTTACCTACCTCACTGCTTCTAACATCTTGTGCTCGCTTCCTGTTCCACACGATATGCTGCAGTGGTCCACATTGTCACAATCCTTATGCATAAATGCGGCACGTCTTCACTAGAGCAGTGAAGCTGCAGGCATCGAACAGCACTGAAATCTCCATTTGTGTACATAAATGATTTTTCAACTCGATTTAACTTAGTCAGTGCGACGTTCACCCGTCCGAATTTCATTATATAATGTTAGAATATACATAGAATGTACATAATTCAGTGAATCATTATTAGAGCCCTACGCTACCACTAGGACAAATGTATTTCTTACAACGTAGTATTCAATACTACGTTGTAAGAAATACGTGCCCAATCCTTGTGACCCTAACAACGATAAACAACTTATGTTAAGAGCTCCGCCAAGCTAACAGCGGAGCAAATACGAAAATAAGCAAGTTTCGATTAAACTGAAAATCGAGCCAGATCTACGAAAAACGTTTCCCGCCAAATTCACTTTTATAATAGTATTAGTCGTTATCTGTGCATACCCAGACGATTACAGAGACACAATCTTTATGTAGACCACTAGTACCTTAGTTCAACAAAGCTATTAACCTTTCTTCATAGGAAAAATAGACGTGAACCTTGCATTGACGCCAGTCTACGTTTACATAAATGAAACCCCAGAATACAGAGGAACATATTGTTTAGTGTTTGGAGTTTTCTATCTCCTTCGATGCAGTTTTTAAAAAACTCTTCATAACCACAACAGCGCACTTTCTTTCAGGTGAGCCATATTGAGCTTAGGACTTCGCTTGTTTTCTTTCAGTTGCCATATTGAGCCTAACAATAATTACATGTTCGACGACCGTTGCTGCGGTGTTCAGAAGGCGTGTCGGGCGATAGGCGATCCTCACTAGGTTTGAATATCATGGCCAGGTCCACATATCGCGGAACCGGCCGTCGTTGAAGAGTCGATTTATAAGCCACCAGACCGCCTTTTTATTAAGATACAAACGACCTCAAATGAGACCTTGTCTTGGCGTAATGTTTTGCCTGACATCGCTACCTCGCCGCTTCAATCTAATTCGCAAGGGCCTCCTTGATCGTCAGTTGTGCCCTAGATAGTGGTGCTGCTTTTCTTGACCTTTATTTGGGGGAGAAATACGCGACATTCTCCTCGACCATATTCGCCGGTAGCCACGAAACTGTCTTTTTAGCTTGTTTATAGCGATTTGCTAGAATGAGTCATATATGCATCTTTTCACCTTTCGATAAATTACTTTGTTTTGTGAACCTCAGGCCTTTGCCTTCTTTGGTTTCCACCTCTTCCTCACTCTCCTGTTGTGGTGTTTTACTCTACTAGGATCTTAGTCCTTCACGTCCGTTTCCATCGTAGTCTGATGCATTCGTGCAGGGTCTTTGAGATCCCCGCATTTTACCAGTAAACTGGCCGTTGACGACCTGTCGATTCGAAAGATCCTGGCGCTAGTGATTTCACACCTAGATGACTTCACAAATCTTTACAAGTAATCACCTAAGCAATTAATCGTCAACGATCCCGTCGTCTTGCCGACATCTTCTGTCGATTTTTTTTTGATCGGATGCTAACAAATCTCCGCACCTACGACTCTCTTTTAGATAGGGGATATTATTGCGCTCGCTTGTAGATACACGCTTGGAAAACCACATACCTGTTATCATTTCCGCTCAGCTCTTTTTTGGCCGTCCGCCACCCTCTAATCGCTAGAAAAGCACCCTGCTTTTTAGTTGTGGCATCCATGAACTATGTTTGATATCGCTTTCAGTAACTAAACCCGACTCTGTTAGCCATTTATGTAAAAATTGTTCTCTAACAGTAGTACATGCGTCTTCTGCTTTTGTGGCCCTTGCGTTAAGATCCCTATCGTGGATGATCTCTGAAACAAAAACACAACTGACATGTAAAGAGCAACTTTCGTTAACATACACGAGCTTATTCATTTAATATTTTAAAACCGGCTTAACTCAAAGCGGGTACCCAAAAAAGTCGATTTAGGTTGGAAAAGAAAAATCAGTTAAAAAATTTATAGCGATTTGAACAAATATAAAAGGACGAATAAAAAAAAACAAACATTTGAAGACTGCACGTTCCGTGACCATACAGATAGAGTGGCCGATTTACGCCAAATAGGTTAGCTATGGAGCAAAAACATTGATTTTTACTGTTTAACCTATTTTTACTGTTTCTTTTTTTTTTTTTTTATTAATTAACATGATTATTCTAGAAGCAAATACCCCTTTTATATTCAAAGAAATTCTATTCTGTATAATCATTAAGGATAAACTTTAAGGTTAGCTGCACGATGTAACCGACACTATCCAGTTCTATGGGCTCATCGCATCGTCACTTACAAGTAACTCAATTCACAATCGGAATTTACACGGATCAAAATATATTTCTACTGATTCAGTATCGTAGGCATATAATTAGGAGCTTATAACGCCTCGCAAAAGACATACTGTTGCTTATTTGATTTGAGAGCATTTCTTCGATGCAAATTGGGGCGCTTAATGACAGAAACCTTGTGGTGATCCATTGTTTTATGTCTGCTATTTTTTTTTGTATAAAAAAAAAACTAACCAAAAATACCTAAGGTGAAACCAAACTATTTTACATTTGCTGATATAGTAGAGAGGCAAACTAAGTAAATAAAAATATAAGAAACAACTATGATTTTTTTTAAATGCTACAATGTTCTTGTATATCTATAATATTGAGTTCAGTAGGATCCATAGCGGTTAAGATGGCGGTTTTCAAAAATCAGGTTCACAAATTAAAAACCATTTAAAAGGTGTCTGATGCCAGATGGAGATTATGTTACCATATCAATTATAGCTTTATAAGACTCATTATATTTACCGCAATATAATATAGTAGTTTGTCTAGTGGTATTGAACTTCCAGTGTTTATTTCCAGTTGAATTCATACTAGGATATCACATTGCCCTTTCCTCCAGGCAACTGATAAATTACGGTAAGTTATAATGTACAGCACCCAGGCTTGACAAGAAGAAATCCCTTATCTGGATACACAGCCTTATGGCGCCTGTTCCGCAAATCAATCCCGCTAATTTGATTACAATGTTCCCACCATTGACAAATTGTCGAAACGCTTATAGTCTCCCGAGTCGGATAGTGCAGTGAAAACGTCCCTCCGAACCGAAGGGACCTATGATATAATAAGGCTTCATCAGGAGCTACTACTATCGACAGGCTAACCACGTTATGTTACAGGACAGATGGAGTAAAGGAAAACATATGAAGGCGAAGCAGGATGGCTTGTAGGACGGTCTTGGCACTCATCTGGAACTAAAGCAATAAAGAAGGCTATTAATATATTCTTTCATCTGTACGTGAATATACTGTTGATCCCTTAGTAAAAGTCTACACAATACGAAAGGCGATGAGTATAGTAATCCCTACACGTACTCGTATTTGCATTGCCCTTTTCCTCGTACCTCTTCTAAGCACTCGCCCATTAAAAAAACAAGTAACGTAAAAAATAATAGTATGTTTTTGAAAGTTGACAGTTAGCTTAAGGTAAACTATGCTAAGGTAAACTATAGGCCATGTCAGGCAACAAACCATCAGTGTTCGCATGTACTTCAAACCTAATAAACATTTTGTGCCTATAAAATTAACTTCCTGCTATAGAGATTAGATTTTTGAAAGCTTAGTTGTTGTATCGGAATTGGTTATCGTTCAAATGATTGTGATTTCTTGATTGTGATGTCTGTGATTGAATAATTTATTAATATATAGTCAGAAACAACTAATTCTATAAGCTTTTCGATTTTATCTTCTAAAAAAAACTCCAGTCCTAGTCCAAGTTTTATCTCACATAGTGCTGCTTTACTCCATATAATGTATTTTGAGTTCTGTCAGCTTTATTTTCATTGTTTAGGGCTTGACAACTTATGGAACAGTATGGTGTACCAGACGACTAACAAATCATACGAGGACATACGTTATTGGAATAAGGATTCAAATAAGATAATATTATCAAGAAGTAACGTATCTAAGTAAAGTTCTTAGATGGTGGCAAAACAAGGTGTGTCTCTCTCAAAGAACCTCTTGATAGCTTGGTAGGATCATCCCGAGAAGGTGAAAGGTATCGTTCTAGCTTTTACAGTAACCTAAATTTGTGTTTATCCTCTATGAATCGAGTATTCTGTTTGGAATGCAGTGCGGTCAACGCTCCTCGTAGTACATTATCGTCACATAATGTTGCATATTATTAAATTGTCAACGCCTTCTCAGAGCCGGAAATTCATGGGTCTCAAAGTCAACTCGTTTCATTCATAGCGGAACACTAACAGAGCGTCGACACAACCATTTTTAAATAGTCTAACTTCATAGAGAAACCTTCATAAGTTCTATAAATATAAGCTTATTGATTAAATCTAAATTCTAAGGCAAATATTAGTAATGCTGTTAATGGTATGTACAGTACAACATTTTCGTTACGTAAGAGAAATTTCATTAATAGTGTAATTGTCTACAAAAGCAGTAAAGATGGATTAATTCTATATATTAGAATAATCCATGAAGGATTGGTTAGGTTGTCATATTTTAGATATTCTGCGTCGGTTAGGCATACGCAATAGGCACCGCGCACTAAAGCTGACGTCTATAAAGGCAATGCATCGCTCACAATTCCATATACCGTAACTTTAGTTACACAGATAGTAAAAACATATAAAAGAAATTTCATTGCTACCGGCCATTACCCAAAGACCTGGAATAATTTAAAGAGTGCAACTTAGTTACTTCAGAATGAAAACATCTTGCGAATCGATGAAGTAAGAGCCATTCGAACCAGTTAGTCGGAGAGAAACGTATTGTATGTAGCAATGATATTTAGTAACAATAATTTATGTTAGTAACAAATTTACGAGTTTAAAAGCGTATTAATTTGTATATGCCCACCTTGACTTAAACCGGCGATCCTTTACTTCCAGGTCTTCCGTGCTACTGCGTACTTCACACCGCAGACATGCCTTTTCATGCGAGTCAGAGTTCAAGTTCTATACAACTTATTATGCGTTTTATGGGAGCTTGAGTCTAAAGCTTGAGTTGAGATTATATTTTCTGCGAACAGAGCGAAGAAATGATTACTTTAAAATCAAATGATGCATAGTATTTTGGTGTGCATGCAGAACAGAACGGAGGCTTTCATAGGTGGAATACAAATGGTGGCAGAAATAGAACATTTATCGACTAACCTAATCTTTGATGATTGGCCACCATTCCGCTAACCTCCTATTGTAACAACTATGGATTACAGTTTACCATCTTTTTTCTTGAACTATAAAATTTACGTTCAATGACACGTTGTTTGGCATGACAAACTCTAACATTATTACAGTTTGATGAATCCTCATGTTGTGCGGTGGAACTCCTCTAATACGGGGCATAGCTAATTATAAACTCTTTCATTCCTTCTGTAATGCGCTCATTTTATTATTTGACAATTTTCCTTTGTTATTGTTAAGCCCCTAGCTTCTAGATGAATATAGCTAGGCGATAACGAGGCGCAGGTAACTAATTTTAACGTAAGGCGCAACCTTTAATATGTATTGTAATAGTAGTTATTCAGATAAGAGTAATAGGGAAAAGTTGTATATACATGTATACATACCAATATATACAATGCAGTATACACAATTTTTCATCTGAATCCAAAATTTTTCTTATAAGGACTTCCTAAGGCTCTATCTGAACAAAACAGACATTTTTTTCCACATCTGCTAAAAGTATCAATCCTGACAGTCACGTTTATTTAACGTAATTTCCACGTACTGCGATAACAGCTTTAATTCGAAGTCTAAACGGTTCACCAGCCATTTTAACATTATTGATTCTTCAATCCACGGATTATTTTTTTAAGTACTAGATGCGCCTTGCGTAATAGTGGTAGGGATCAAATTGAACTGTCGCTCGAATTACGCTACATACAAAAAACATCCAATAGAGTTAAACTTTGGGCCGATAGAAGGCTAAAATCTCTAAAAATTCAAACATATCAAAAAAATAGAAATGACAGAAAGTTAAAGCTTTTTTGGACGGCATAATTAGCAGCTGGTGTTCTCCTCCTCAGAAATGCCGCTAATTTCTGTATAAAAAGCCCAGATGTATTAAAATTGGCCCTTTGAACCACTTTAATACATTTTTGGGAAACTCATATTCCAATTTAATCAAAGGAAATCTTCTCAGGATTTTTTAGAAACAGCATGAAGACTGGCAATAACGTAGACCGGGCAAACAAAAGGAAGCATGAACAGATTGGATATAGTTGATTTTAGCTAAAATAGCGAAACGGCTTACTGGCTTTGGTTATAATAATTCAGTCATTTTGTTCTAGAAAGAACTAGTTGTTTTCAGTGTTAGATCTGGAGGATGGACGCATGCTCGCCACGACAAACAGCCCG
This sequence comes from Varroa jacobsoni, assembly GCF_002532875.2. Taxonomy (NCBI): domain Eukaryota; kingdom Metazoa; phylum Arthropoda; class Arachnida; order Mesostigmata; family Varroidae; genus Varroa; species Varroa jacobsoni. Next base: position 14,666 of record NW_019212971.1, on the reverse strand, counting down.
CTAAAATTTGAACGAATTTAGTCAGAGCATTATATATATATATATATACGGCTTGAGACAGTGTTCCCTAGTTGAAACACATCTAACTGGCCTACTAATTAAAACCGAAGCTAAAAAACGAATTGTAAAAGTAAGATAAATAATACAACTATGGTGACTTTAAAGACCGATAGTTTGGTTATTTATTGGGCACAGAGGTTGCGCCACTTCTACGATTGGATGCATTACATGCTGCTGCTTGGAAACAAATTAGATCATATTTAATGGCTATCGTTAAAAATAATCAAAAATAATTTATTTAGACATTTGCTTACCCTTACGCCGCGCCACTATATAATATGATGAGCCACTGGTTGTCGGTTAGCTTGCTTTTCCAAAACCTTTTCAGGACTGAACAAAATATGTACATATATGAAGTCTTTAAGGACATATTAATCCAGAAGAGAGATTTTAACATTATTGAACGTGTGTTAAGTGTGAACACCGATTTATTATTAAACTGGTGTATCCATGATAACGTGCAGGCTCTTTGCACAGCATCGCCTTCGGTTTGCTTCAGCAATCTATACTGTAGAAAGTGAGAATAAATTGAGCTTTTTTTAGGGAAGCGCTCTGAAAGGTGCATAAGATCATGTCCAGCAGGAAAGAACTTTACAACTTTTCTACTTGTAAAAGGTATTTAATTTCGCTGCTTAAAATAAAATGTGGTGCTCTTCTTATCTGCACTATTTAGAATTTCTTTGGCTAATTTTATATACAGTAGCTTCCTCTAAGATCGTCATGCTATTGACGACGTCCATACTGGACGCCTGCTTCTTGGCTATTTATCGGCCGGGAAAATCCGACTAAGAAAACGAGATGTGCGATCTTTTCGATGAAGCTCGTTGTAACGCATTATCTCTGTTTAAAGAGTAAAGCAAACTTCAGGCTACTCCAAGAAGTGGACGACAGCGAACTACGGACTATGCTACATAAATATTCACACACTACAACAAGAGCCTTGTGATCACTTAGCAGTGAGCTGCATTGCTGTTAAAAATCATCTACCTGCATAAGGGAGTACACAAAAGGAAAAAGACTTATCCTACGTGAGCTCAATGAGCAGGACGCGGCTAACTTCTTGATCAAATGCATGTCATTAATATTATGGAAATGGCATAAAATTTGTACAAAGAATCAAGGGTGAATCTTTAACAAACAATCTTCAGCGTTACATAGTCACACTCATCCGGGTAACCCTTATCAGAAGTATCGAAGAAGATTTGATGGGATCTGAAAGAAGCATTTTATTACACGCTTCAGAAACACAGTTGAATGTCAAAGGCCTGGCTTAAGTTCTCGAATTGAGCTGAAAATTGACAGAATAAAGGCCTCGGAAGAATTAGGAAAAGCTCAAAGTAATCTTGTTGTAGCAACTTTTGACCCGATGAAGCTTTGGCGGCTGGAAAACTTTTTCAGACATTGATATATAGTTTATACTTAAGGCCTTGCACTATATCTTCACAACCGTTCAGATCTATGTAGCACGGATTATGGAGCAAGCGATTCTCAGCAAGGAGCAGCAGTTCGGAAACTGGAACCTAGCCCATAGATACTTTTTTGTTCGACACGGCATACTCTGTTGTACGAACGGTAGCGAAAGGCCACACGGAATTTTTTTTTGGTAAAATCAGTTTCTTGCTAAAGTTTGTCGTATTTAATGTGAGCCATCATAGTTTATATACTGTAAAGACAACGTACGAATACTGACACAACCGCTATTTATTCGATACGTCGACCGAATGTAACGATAGGGTCTAAAAATTTACGTATTATTTGTACACATCGTAACAAGATGTATATGGAGGTCTGAAAATGGATCGACTATTAACAAATCGTTCGCATGAATGTCTCATTCATAGCATAAGATCGGCACGTCTAAAAGATTTAGGTGTGTCACGAAAAGCCAAAATTTATTACTTCTGAAAATAGATCTGATTAGGTGCCACCTATAAACGAGCAAACCCACATAAAAGGCTGGTTTCTGTCGAATGAAATGGAATATAATAATTCTAAACCTATTGAGGGAGAACATAGGTGCTTGGAAGACATATTTAGTAAGAGGTAACTGGTCCCTTTCTTAATAAATGCAAGCATAGCGAAGGTTCAAAAAACAACCATTACATGCCATAACATGCATGCATAACGGCAAATTTTATATATACATGTATGTATAGAGAGAGAGAGCAGAAAAGGGCAATCTGTGGATGTTAAAGGACTGCGAAATGTTCGTGAAGAGTGCGGCGCCATCACCGCGCTCTAGCGCCGCTTTTAATGCCCGTCGTCTCTCAGTCAGCCTAATGGACTACAATCTTAACATAGTAACAGTTCATAGAAGACGGATAGGCCCATTCAACTACTGAACTATTTTACTATTATCCAGTGGAAAAAAATCATCATTACGTAGGTTGGATTTATAGGTATTGTAATATTCTATTGGTATTTTTACAACGTCCTGCTTTTTTTATGAATCATATTTTAACGTCCAGTATTTTAGTTCTAATATTTTGCAGGTTACGAGCTTGCGTGTGAATAACACATTATTACTACTATCGACAACGTGGCTCGCTGTTAAAAATCATCTTTATTTTATGTGTACTTTCAGCAACTAAAATAACGCTCCGGACGACCTGAGTTCATCTGGTGTCGTTTCTCTTAATAGCTTTAATATAATCTTAATTTTGTGCTAATGTATCCCATTGCCATTGCGATAGTAATAACTCATTCTCCCTTTCTAAAATGTTTGTATCTTATCTAGGAGAAAAAAAAAAAACTAAAATAAGGCAAAAATGTAAAAGTATATAGTGGCGTGGATCTTTGTCATTTGAAATTGATTTATCTCTGTGTGACTCACTAGAGCATTGCCAGCCCGTAGCGACATAAAAGTTTGCTATATCTAAATGTTTTAATGGAAAGTTATATGTAAAGCTCTTCTTTCTGAGCCTACAGTTTAAATCAATATTTTAGGAATAACAAGGCATCCTCAAATAACAAGTAACAAAGAATGCGTTGTGCTTCAAATAACTTTTAACGATCGCTGAACGGTTCGTTCTGCAGGACAGAGATTGCGGATTGCGTTTCAAATAATCAAGCGGAGGATTGTGCACAGATTTAGGTCAATCGAATGTTCTCAAAAACAGATCTTTGCTACTGTCCATATCGTCAAAAGAAGATCAAACCCATAGCTCATCGGCTTATCAACACCCCTCTACGAGGCGCCCATGTACGACTATTACGGCGACCCAGTCATCCTTGCACGCCGGACGATCTCAATAACAACAACCATTCGGCATAGATGTGGCTCAAGTAAATGTCTGCCTATTTGTAACAACGAGATATTTTCATAGCCCAGTCTGACTGCACAGTGTAGACAGACGCCGTGATATCCTTTTCTTAAAAAAAAAAAATCAGCACTTTGGTTCTGCTTCTTGTTGACCCACAAAGGCTTGAATGTAAACAAGTCAATTAGATAATTCAATCATCTTGCGGTGCTCGGTGGAATTTATGTTTGTTTTCCTGCACTCTTTCATCTAGTCACAGCCCACTGTATAATACGTTGAGTTGGCCGGCTGTGGACATAAATCGCGATATAAACGTCAATTTACAGTTATAACGGTTTTTTTTTTGTAATCACAGACATTTCTAGATCGCCTACATGTGTATAACAATTCTATTCGAAGACAGTGATCTACATCAACCTTTGAAATTGTCTAATAGCAATCACAGGACATATAGAATTATCAATATTTTGTTTCGACGCCGCGATGCCGCTTGAGTTTGCCCGTTTAACCCGAACATTGAACTTACTAAGTTCTATGTTGGTTACATAATAGTTATATAAATGTATTCTGAACAATACGAAGAAAGTACGTTTGATAGTAACCTCGGTTAGTTTAGCAAGGCTATTAAGTTCAGAAGCTTGTGTTTACGGGGATATATTTGTAGCCATTAGCTATAATAACACGATGGCTTGGATCATCGCCAAGGTATATTTTTTTCTCTTCTCGTGTATAGATTTTCTCACAGAGTGTAATTACAATTTTTGATGTCGTTATTAATGGTGTCCTTAACATCAACAGTACGTAGGTAATCCGTGTGTTCGCTCGAATCACGAACCGTTTTTTCAGTTTCAAACAACCCCTTAGTTTTCGTTAGTTGGTAAACGCGATTGAATCCACAAAACTAGAAAAACAGGGCTAAATCATGAAGTTTAATAAGCATCTAACTAGCAGGAGGTGTTATTAATCTCATATCATTTTTAGGTTTTTTAAATCTCAACAGCTGTTCACGGCCAACTTATAGACATACAACGGGTAACGAAATTACTTCTGTAAGCGCAGTCGAAGCTGAAGCTAGAAGAGATTCCCGCAGAGATCTGGCGTTGTGATTTACAAGGTAGATAAGTGAATAGAGTCCAACTGCACTCCCTGACCCAATAAACAACCACTTCGACAAAAACAGAAGGGCCATCTCGTTCTGACAAGCCTCATTGGTGCGTACCTGTTCCGAAAAATGCCGCTGCCTGAGCTAACGAGGGTTCCTGACCATGTTACTACAGTTACCACTGTAGACTGGCCGTGAATCCGTTTACTTCGCTTATCGATAAATGAAATATCTAGCGATCATTGTGCAAGTAATGCACTTAAGTATTGCTCCGAGTGGGTAGCTCCTGGCGCGTGTTTCTGCAGACCATCACGTGCGCATAAGACAGTGCACGTTATAACGTGTACTACCACGGGGACTCATGATGATTGCTGTTGTTCTGCTGGCGCCTGACCGTCATTGCGTTTTATCATAGCATCATCTCAAACAAAAGCTATCGGGCCCCTTTACGTATAATCATAGATTCGAATTTGGCGGAGCGGCAAAATATTCATTTTGTTGTTTGTTTTTCATTACTACATCAATCTAACAGTTGATAATAAAGAATTTGGTAATAAATCATAATTGTATATCTATTTTACTTAGATATTGCGTTTTATTCACCGAACCATGCTGTGTACAGGACAAATACCAATAGCGGCGAGCTCTTTGGTCAGTGAACGTGGGACACAAAATAATGCAATGGTAAATGCATTTCAATAATATGGTATTACTAAATAGATCTAAAGTATATACTGTATAAATAGGCATACGATAATAACATTAATCTAAGCAAACAGCTCTCGGACGTAACTACTTCCATTACTTCCGCCATGAAGGCGACGCTGGTCGCGTTGCGAGTTTGCACACTTTTATGTTTTATTATATGTACAGATTGCACACTTTGCTTTGTGTCGACATATTGGACGTAGATCAAGTAAACATCGTTTTTTCAACGCTGAAGGAGGTTTCTTTCTTGCTCTCTACACATATATATATATATACGTAAAGTTTACTCTCATAGAACTCATACCCTCAAGAAAAGCCTCATATAATAGTACTGTCTTTGGAGTCAGTGTACAACAACCTTATATTCGCATGACTTGTTTCGTATCAGTATGGTGGCCTTGTAAATAGTGCGTAATAAAAGACTGTCACATCTATCGGCTTGCATAAAGACGATGGTGAACTAATGTCATACCCCGATCTTTTCACAGAAACATTAAGGGCCTATTATTAATCGAACCGAACCAGTTTCATCTTATATGACACTATTTTGTATTTTTGTGGGTAAACATTTTATCGACGTGCGGCCGCCATGACCTGAGTGCCAATCACATTTACAGCCTGACCCAGCTTACTGATAAGGTCTTGAATCGCCGGTATTAGATCGGGATTTGATGGCTGCTTAACCTCTTCTAGGACACGAGCAGTGCGTGCACTCACTTCACCGAATTCCGTGTGACCCGTTCCATGATAGACAGGGTATTGTGGTTGTGCTATTTGCTTTTCCTGACCTGTCTGGCCTACAGTGATTCGGTGTTGCACCGGCAGCGAAGCTTGGCCTGTGGGGATGCCCTTTCCATAGCCTACTTGAGTGGAATATGTAGGTTGAGCCTGTTGCGTTCGCTGATAGACGGCTTGCTGAGCCTGGCCGAGAACGCCAGGATAACCAGGGCCCACCCGGTTCTGGTAGACAGAAGGCGAAAATGGATAACCGGTCTCGTACAAACGAGGGGAATAGTTGAAAAAGCCAAGACCAGTGGCTAAAAGAGCGGCCATACCGCTTAGAAACACTGTTGTGCCCACAGCCGCTCCAGCCCCAGCCAACGCTTTGCCGACGGCGAAGACATCGATCTTAAGCGACTTGGAGAGCTCCTTAGCCACACGGGTAGAAGCATCACCGATCTCGGTGACGTTCACTCCGCTCATAATGGAGTTGAACTGGTTGAAGCCTTTAAGCGCTGCCGAAATACCCGAAAGCGACTCTTTGAGTCCACGGCCTTCCCGCGGTACGTCCTTTGGATTCTTCGAAGAGGCAGCACCATCGACGTTTTTGATATCTTTTTCTTCCCTGACGTCCTTAGCGTTCTTCGCCAGTGTCACTACCACACACACACAAAGCACCGCGACAAGTTTCATCCCGCCGCCGAACAAGTGATCTCCTTTAATACAGTAAAAAATGTTATATAGCTCCTAACAATCAGTGTTCGAACGCTACGGCTGTGATACGTCTCGTCTCAGCTGTGCTAAGTCAGTATGACCTTTTCTTTGAGCAAATGCTGCTTATATCGCAGCTGTTGTTGCGTCTTTGGTTTAGCAGTGGCTGTTTTAACGGAGGGCGTCTGTTCGTCCCACCCTATGCGGCAAGAGGCAGCGTCCCTTGTCTGACTACCGCCGATAGCCATGCTACCCCTTGCCCCACAGGTAGGTGGTGTTCCACGCAGTGGAGCTACCCGCAGTGACTGTCGAACAGCAGCAATGTTCAAGTGCAAAAGTGAACGTTCTGCGTGGGCAAACCCCATACCCCTGTGCCTGCCTCTGTCTATGCTTACGTACCTGTAGTAGTTACGAATCGATTGAGCTGTGTCAACAGCCGGAATGTTCACTGTGGGAAACACGACAGCCGTGTCGTAGAAGCAGCAGCTGAACAGTCCATTGGGGCCTAACCGTTTGGGCATGGTGGCAACTTCACAACCCGGCGGGGAAAGAAACGCAGACAGCGCAATAGCACCGGTAGCAGCAGTCGGCGCTACTGACGAAAATGAAGTAGGCTCGCTAGCAGACGCACACCATCAATGTCAGTCAAAGCAGAAGCGTAGAAAACTAAGATGAAAAGTAGTCAATCAAGGAAATCGAATTCGCTATTGCTAACGGCTCTGCGTAGTGAAGTGCCGCTAAGATATTTTGAGACAATGAGCCAGCCACTGACCCAGTATCGTTCAGTGAAGGCACAGTTCTCTGAACTGATGTGGACAGAGCAACAGAAGTGGTCGCAGCTGTAATAGCAGCGACAAGGCCATAGCGGTGTCATAAACGCCTGTCGTTTGTTTGTTGGCGCCCCCCTTCTGGAAAAGCGACAGCCGCATGGACGGCGCGCATTGCATCGACAGCTGGCGCCGTTCTGCAAACCCCTGCAGCCGGCATCTCTCTGTAATATATTGTACGTAATTTAGCTAGCATTGTACGACTCGCGTGACGTCATTAACCGCCAATCGCTGGCTGTAACAAATCCGTATAGCGTTTATCCGTACTTTTCACTCCCTACAGCTGAGATGCACCAAACGATTTCTACAAGAAGTACAGTTAACTTTACTCGTACATGAATATGATATGCTATTAGTATCACAGCGAGTATCACACGTTTAATACGGGAATAATTTGTGGCGACGTAAACATCAATAAATCACTGCTTATTGTTTTCGCTGTTGACGTTGTTACTGAACGCACGCTCCATTGGACATCCCATCAGTCTCGCAAACGGAAGGATGTCGATGAGGTATATATAGTAGATCAGCAATAATTTCCATTTAGTTGGTGGGGGCAAACAGTGTTACGAAGTGTAATGAAAACTGTAATAGTAGTAGTCTAGGTGGAAGAGGTAAAAGCCAATTTCCACATGACGCAGTCCAGTAGATGGGCTGAATATTGTAAGCGAAATCGCGCGCGGAAGCGTTTGCGTCTACAATATAAGTTTGCGTGTAAATCTGACTCATTGGGTGGGCGGGCGGTCGGGCGGGCGTATATTTGTATGTGTCTGCCACTTTGAAAACATGCGGAGACACAGGGATATTCGCTTGGGATTCGTCGCTTACATACTACGTACGGATCGATGCGCGATATCATTTAGTCGGGCCAGTGCGAAAGAGAGCAATGGACATCACGACAATGTGACGCACACAGTAACTATTTAGCGCATTGCTGACTCATCAAGTATGGGGGGTTACTCGCGGGTTAAGAGCCGCTCGTAAGCGAATTCCACTTGTGGACGGAATTGAGTCAGGGGCGGGCCGTTCCGAACGTAATTCGGACCGTTCCGACTGTCGATGCAGCAATGGAAATATGGAAATATACAGCGGAGCAACGGTAGCTGAGGTCAAAATAACTGAAAAAGGAAGCGAAAGTTCCTTTAACATCGTACAGCCGAACGGGGTAACAATTACTGGAACAAACTGTTGTATAATATAGTTATTGCCGTTGTTGGTGCCAGGAAGGCAGCGATAATATTCATCGTTTTAAAACACTCAAGGCAGAATCGACGCAAACGAATAGGATTTTTGTTGTCTGGAGCGTATCTGACCGAGTGATGAAAAAATTGGACCGAAAAAGAAAACAGATTGATATATCTGTTCCCTATCGACATTTAAAGGTACTGGTGTGACATCTGTCTAAGCACAGAAACGGGATGAGCGAAATGTGACTGATCCGGCGCGCTTTCCTAGAAGCTAAACTATAGATATTACAAGCATTTGTAATGTATTGAAAACTGCGTGCCTTCGCATTATACACTGTAAGTAGGTACCATTCCAGGTGAATCGATGCTGGCCGACTATTATGGATGCTGCTTCTTTTTCTCAATTGATACCCTTTGTTTGCGGATGCTAAAGTTGTGACAGGCTTTTTTTTCGTTATCATTGCATGCACCTGCGGGCCGAACCACGAAATAGCACAGGAAAAAGTAATTCGGGGGAATGTTTCCATACATATAACGTTTAAGACCTCGATAGCATAAATATAGCATTTGCATGCCAAAGAGTAAGGAACATCTTCAGTAACAATGCTGTTCCGAAGACGAATATATACATTATTATTACAGGGAGATGAAACAAATAGAAAAGGCGTGTTGTTTTGTTAATCTATTTATGACTAGTAAAATGCTACACTTGTTCAGGCACCTGTTAGTGCAATTCCACTAAACGGATTCGTATTTATACTTTCGGGCTATGGATAGTTTAAGAGCATAGTGATACTTCTGCGTAACAAACACAGATCAAACTGAAGATAATTATTCCAACATTTGCAAGTTGGAATATCGGTACGAAACAAGAAGACGATCAGACCTTCGGGCAATGCCGTTGCGTATATATACGTGCATATATTGCAATAGTTTAGGCAAAGGGAATTTTGTCTAACACGTTCGATTTGGTGACATTTTTTTCACTGCGGAGGCTAAGGATTGATCTGATTATTTTCATGTTGCAATATATTATGGGTATCGATGTTTCGACGCGTAGACCATGATTGATTTGGCAAAATCTTACGCATGCCCAAAGTCAAAACGGTGACAACGACAAAAATGCTAATAACAGTATACTGAAGAACTGATCTTTTTATCTAAAAATTCGTTCTTTTGGCATTTCAATCGTGAAATATGTAGAACTGAAAGTGTTATAATAGTCTCGATTTGCATTTCCTCGTATCGCTCGCAGTGTTCTAAACGGTTATATTATTTTTGAAAAATATATATGACAACTTCTGACGTGCATGAGTGGAAGTTTTTACTGAAGTCCTACTAGAAAATTTACGACACTATGTATATATATGTTGATGTCTTGTTGTAAATTGAAAATAAATATTAGCGAAGAAACACTTCTTCTCTTTAATGCCATTCCATTTACAAGATGATATCTAACTTTTAAACTAACGATACTCACTCAGCTGTCATTTATACTAGTTGAAGAGTAAACTTACCACTAAGTTTACCATATCTCTATATAATACTGCACCGCATATTTTTACAATTGCTAATGTTCAGCCAGAGGCCGAATCGATCTCTAGTATACGTGGTGGCCTGTACTTTAGGCCATCCATAAAAATCGATGCTGCTTTCAGCTGATAACTTGCATTTGGGTAAACAAAGTGAGACACATATTTCAAACTCTCATTCTATCCGTGGTCTTTTACAGAAAAAATCCACGCGTCTGCACATCGCTGCTTTTATTTCGAATCAAGCACCAGCCTTATGAGTCCTAGTTAGAGCAAGCTCCTATACCTTAAAGGCCGCGACTAAATCCTTCTAGAACGAAATATTATCCTAGGTATTTTTTCCATACGGTTTCCATGATTATGCACGCTTCTAACGAAAAAGCTTCGAAGGTCATACTTGTACACCTGTGAGTTGCCTGTAGTGTACCGACTCCTCTTATACGAACCTAATATAGGAAAGATGGTAAATTTGACGCTCACGATATGATGTCAGTCATATAATAACGTTATTTGTTTATTATGCTAGTTTGGTCAGCGAAGTGTTAGATATTACAATTTTGTTAGAGAGTTCTTTCGTAGGTAACACCTTTATAGAGGTGTTTTTGGTCACGATAGGCCATAGGCTAAGCGAAGTCAGGGGAATAGTAATGGGTGATTGAAATCATCGTTTACTTACGATTCGATTGAAGTGGTCTGATGCGGTCTAAAATTGTCATCGAGTAATCACACTGTGTATTGTCGACTGCTGCAACAAAATGATTTTGCGTTATCGGTCAATACTTCTTCACAGCTGTCACTGTAACTTGCAGTAGCGTTAAATTGGAAGTTTCATCTCGGTTAGATGCTTCTAACAGCAGCCAGGTAGCTTAATTTACGCGTCATCAGTTAGTAATAGAATAAGTTAAACGAATCCCTTATTGACCATCATTTTACAGCAGAATTAATTACTATGCCTGCGTTAAATTAGGTGATTGCCATAGTTTATCAAAATTCCTCTAAGCTTCACTCTAAGCTTTATTCCTTCCTGAAAGGTTCCTTAAACTTGTAGATCCCTTCGTCAATTACGGAAACTATCTCTATTAAGGGCAAATAAGATTAAATGGCCCCCCGTTCCAGGTATCCTGATGGCGTAAAAGATATTTAGAGAGAATTTTTCATGTCCGCTCATAAATTTTATGAGACAGTGACTGAATCCGACGTATCCTCGTACCATGGCAATCTTATGAACGCCGAAAAAGGGGATAAATATGATAACGGTATGTCCTTCTAAATACTCACCTAGTTAGTTACAAGCAATAGCAACAACAACAACAACAAACCATAACATTGCAGTTAACTGGGTCGCAAGTAAGCCGACAACATCATGGCAGAATTGATTTATATAACGCACATCGGCATATACTGCCAAATCCCTAGGTACGTAGACGCACGCTTGAACTTCGTCAAGTGTCAGAAGTATTGCTCTATAGCCAGAAACGTACTGATTGACTACAACTCGATATTCTTCTGTTTTTTCATATGTAATACTACTAATCACATATTGCATCATCAATCGCATGTAGCATCAACAATTCCATGCAGTATAGTTAATCACATGTAAAATTAGCTTTAGCCTGAGTGTTATACGATGCGAGTGAATGCGTGTTGACCTTGTGTACGACTAAATGTTGATCAAGAATGGTCACAGATAAGATAGCAGGGTCTCTATCAGGTGTTATATTTATATATATATATATATATATAGAACGTTCAGACGGCGCGAGCCCTCGAGCGACGTAAAAAAGCTCGAACCGAAATATCCGAGGCACAGTCAGCTCGGCCTATATCGAATGCTTCTTTAACGTCTCTGTTTGATTTTTATTGCGTTTTCCCTATGTACCGGCAGCGAGAAAGCTGGTTGTGAAGGTGTCAATCAAACTAGTTGAATCAAATGGGGTCAGGATGCTGGGCCGGTTCCACCTGCTTTGGGTCCGGGCATTGCGTCTACAGCCGCAGTGAAGTCATTGTGCCTGAGACAGTGGTAAAACCAGACAACGCTGTTGTTGTTGCAGCGGTAACGAAGATAATAATGAATGTTTTAGTCCAAACATCAACAATGACAATATAAAATTTTCTCAAATTGACCCTAGTCTATTACTATCCTTCAGAGGGGTTATTGCAACTGGGTTATTCCACTATAGGACGCTAGAAGATGAATGAAATTTATTGGTAGGAAAATTAGAGTTGAAACAATATTTGTTTGCAAGAGCCTTCTTGATTGTGCTGTCTAAATCTGAATTCGAGACAGGTTTGGATTTGAGACCATGGAAAGCATACGGATGCATATTAACTTGTACACTCTAACAGTAACGATCGGGACCCGCTATGGTGTAATTAAATTTTTGTTGGAGTAGTTGGTTTCTTATTTAATTATGAACGGCTATAACCCAGCTAAGTTTAGAGGCTTTCAGGGGCAAGCAGAGAAAGAAGCCAAAATGTACTGCAAATAAGAAACAGTACACTGCACACACACACACACATATATATATAGAATGGCACAATTGAAACATATCTGTACGTAACCAGCGTGTCAGGTCTGCAGGTTAGCTGGATCGGATCATATCTTGAACTTCCTGGCTAGCTAATTAGCAAGCGTGTGACATATTCATGGCGTTAGTTTCTATATATATATATATATATATATATATATATATATATATATGTGTATATATATATATATATATATACACATATATATAATGTGAATATCCAAAGTGAAGTTACATGCAGTGCGATCTGCTACTAAATTCATATGAAAGTATTGGTCATTGTAGATGCATTAACCCACTGACCAACTTTAGCTACGATACGCAAGGAAAGATCTTCCGTTCTCCACTTCTGCCACGGCTACGTTATATAAGTGTTGATCACTTCCTTATTTTACGATTAAGTTTATTGTATTGTATATAGTAGTTCTAATGACTTGCCAAGATTGATCTAGCAGGTTCTAACTAGACATTTATTTGTGAAACAAATTATCTCTACCATTGCGTGTATATATTGCTGAAAGGTGTTTACGATGCTATGTAAAACATGATTTCTTCGTCATTGCTATCACTGTTCTTACTACTACTACTGCTAGCCGACTTCGACACGAGCAGATATGGCGATGATTCTCTAGAATCTCACATATCTATATTGGTGGGCCAATGCGATGTTGATTCGTATTCACTGCCCCGCCGCTACAGATGTACGATTAATTTTTCATTGACTGTGGCTGTGGGTACCTAAAAGCAATGAATGGCCACCGCTAGATCGATGACTCGAAGAATACGGCTGGTTCCGGGGTGGGTTTCACCACAGCTGCGTCAGCAGTAGCTAACGTCAGCAACCGGCGGACTATTTGCCTCAACTTCCGATGCCCATCTGGTGAGAATACCATAATTCAAGTCGCAGATCAATGAACGATCGTCGGGGTGGCTAACCTTTGCAGCTCCTTAGCGGCAACCCATAGCGGGCTTAGTGTAGCGCTGTATCTGCGAGCGTGCCAACTCGACATAAGTACACTGCCGAATTACATATACATATACAGTTATATCTATGTAATGTTTGTGTGGCTCTTCGTTAAGCATGACAGTGCTTGCGCCACTGTCCGAGAATGAATCATAGCTACGCTTTACGGTACATGTGAATCTAACCAATGAGGCTCACATCAAATAAATGTATAGATTTTACACATTTTTCTAATATCCCCTGTTTATAGGTGACCACAGTAAGCATGCCCTCGCCGGTGCTGAGGGGCTTAGTCAGCCCAACAATGTCAATAGCTTCATAACCGTTCCTATTCTATTAATTCTCCAAATCGGCGTATTTATCCGTATGAGTACAGCTTATTTGTTGTACGTTTTTTGTAGGCACATCGCGCTAAATGGTCTAATTAGTTATAATCTATGTAGATAGTAGACAAAAATAAACAATTGGTTCTATGGTGAAACATCTTGGAAATCAGCTCCAGACAGATTATACATCATTTATTTAGTAATACAACGTCTTTGAATTCATCCATGAAACACCTGAAAGTCCAAACACTTATAATTCATGTGTTAGTATACTTAATCATTAGTAGAAATAAATAGGTGGAAGAACACCTTTGTACGGGAAATGATTTACGTTTTGAGTTTACACGACGCTAGGTACCAAAAGATGTGATCCTTGACAGTGATGTGAACGTGTGCAAGGAAGCTCTTCATGATAAGTGTGTACTTATACAGCTCTAACGAGAAAGATTATGATATTCAAGTTTATTGCGTGTTAATCCGTCAACACACCGTCTCTTACGAGACGTTTTCTGTCAACAGGAGACTCTAAAACACTAGTATGTGAAATCATTGAAGCATCGAAGACAATCTTGCATTGTTGACAACGTTGGACGCTAAAGATGTACGAAATGATTTTCCCGGAAGTCCATTAGTACACGAGAGGTTACGCCGTACGAGGATAACATACTTGATGCTCACATCTGGGTCGGTAGCAGAAAACTCGAGCGTCCCTACGTATATATATGTATGTATATATATATA
>NW_019213591.1:313386-326627 GCF_002532875.2 Varroa jacobsoni | reverse complement strand
AAGTATATATATAAAAGGCGCAAAAAGTCATCACCATTATTATTCATAATCATTAAGCATCACGTGCTGGTATATTTGCTTGAGAAAGGAGTACACATATTTTATTAACTTGATAAAGCCGTATTTTGCGTATAAGTCTCCGTAAGAAGATGAAAAAAAAATAGTGTTTATCGTTGAGATATCAACTGTGCTAGGCTTCAAAGATTTTTTTTAATTCTTAGAAGAAGGTTTTTTACGAAGTTTCCGTGTCCACTAGTATCGAATAGCGAATACACGAGTACATTTTTCAAAACATTAGTCGCTGAAACTGTTGACTTTATTTGAGGAATTAGTCAATTCACGACCTAGATTGCTATTGCGTCGTCTAACTTGGAAGTAGCTATTAGTTGATTTTGTTATTATCAAACGTCTTTGCACACTTCACACGAAAAAAGAGGACCTTGAGCACAGGTGCTTTTACTAAACTTAACTGTGAGAATTATCTGGTGCACGGAGGAAAGGGCGGGGAAACTGTTTACCACAAATCGACCTTTTTTCTTCGTAGGCTGAATGCGACTATGAGTGAGACGAACCAAAATCATGACTGAAACATGGGGGACATAAAGTGTGTGTTGAATTTATTCAGCAGAATGGGTGGAACCGCACGCATTAATAGTGCGTATTATTAGTGTAGAAAGTACATAATGACTGAATTATAGATATAGTCTCTGTAAATAATAAAATGGTATTAATTATATATATATATATGAAGAAATATTCTGATGGACGTCCCTGTATGAAAGCCGAGGTACGGCAAAAAACCAAGGCAGAATTTACGAACGCCAGTGTGAAATGTATGTGAGAAACAAATAACAAATTATATGTGTGTGTGGAATTATTTGAAGCCAGAATGGAAGGCATTGATTGGTATGAGCAACAGTTACGAAAAGAACGATAAAAGAATTAATGACAATAATGATAATAGACATTTTCATTTAAGAAAAAAAAAGTTATTCATAAAATACGCGTGTCTTTTTTGTCTTTGTAGTCTTATCTGCATGTCCATTTTTCAAACTAATTAGGAACATAGTTTTAAGCTAGTGTAAGTTGTAGTACCATTTAGTAGTATCATTTGTGTATAATGTAACTTGAATATTCAAGTTTTAAAGCATTTGAGGGATGGCGGCCACATTTACGTGCAAATTCGACTAGGCCGTGGCAGAATTTCGGTGAATAGCTGAATTTACGCAGGAAAGAGAAACAACAACAACAACAACAACAGTTTTGAGACCATGTGTTTGCATCTCTGTTGCATAACTGAACCAGAATTGTATAGAGATCAAAAACAGAAAGAATTTCCCGTCGAAGTGGCGTACATGCATACACCGACGTCCGCCACTTATAAGTACGCGGTTTTTGGGCTAAACTCATAACTGAGACCCTCTGACTTTTCAAGTTATTGGGGTTTACGATGGCCGCTCAGTGGCTCATGAACTAGCTATAACGACTGAGGAGGGCGAATCTCATTGCATCCTTTACTTGAACTAGACGTTTCAAGTTTTACGCCCCGCACTGCCGCGGTCCCATCAGACGGCTCAGAACAGGCATGTCTATTTCTGGATTCGAACCTAGGTCACCACGTGTGCCTAAGATCTTAATCTTAGGCTTAGTTACCCACTAAGCTATTACGGGCACTACCAACGTCCGCATAAGATTTTTAAAATGCCTCGTAGCAAGCCACAGAAGCCTGTAGCTGGGCTCTTCTAAACCGATCAGCCTTTGAAAAATAGTAAAAAAAAAAGTGTAAAAGTGGCAGGTTTAAAACCTGTAATAGAAAGACTTCTCAAGTTCATTAAAAATATTTGAGCATCAAGAAATCCCTAAACTTAACCTAAACAGATTTTTCATGAACCCTTTAACATGAATACGGAGTAACTAGGTTAGAAGGCAAAATGATCACGATTTCTCTTACAAATGTTCTATTTCACGTTTGCCGTTCTATTATTTCTTTCGATATTTCATTCGAAATTGCGATTTCACTGTGGAAAGCGTGAAATCTTAGTTCATGAAAGAAGGTATGCTTTTCTTGGTATATACTTTATTCAGTTTATATAGATAGTTTATTCAGTTTATATAGATACGGCCACCAAGCTACGGAAACAGCCCGGGTAACTTGTGCCGTGCACTGCGTGAACCCGATACATGAAAAGACGCCTCAAAAGCGGCAGTTCAGCAATGGTGGCATCCTATGAATGAAGTATGCACTCCACCGCGGTCCGTCATTCGAACCCGATGAAAAGCACGTATAGGCAGGTACCTCTGCATTGCCGCAGCAAACGACTCGTGAAATGGCCGAAAAGATGAGCTAAAGCCGTATGATTGTTGGCAGTCTTGAATCTGCAGGATTTACTGGAACTACGAGGCTCTTGTAAGGTTAATGAAAAGCAAAAGGAAACATGGCGTTTCATTGTCGCTCACCATCCCGTCTAGGAGGCAAAACATAATGACAAGTTTCTACACAGACGTAGGACGACCAAAAAAAAAGACAAGTTCTATCTTTACGTCGAAATGAAGCCGAGAACGAAATGGGATGCCGCGATAGATACGTCGAGGACGGGATTTAATTTCCACCCTGCTAACAACATGGTTTGCATTTAATGAAATTGGAAGCGTCTTACAAAATATTTGGGAAAGACAGGACGATCAAAATAATTCTGTATATGGCTGATTCGCGTAGAATGAGCAAGGTAGAATGAGAATAAAGAAGGTCTGATAGATGAAGTTCTTTTTCCCTATAACAATGACATACCACACTAGGCAAAGGTCGTTAAGATCGGGCTGCAAAAGTTTAAATCAAAGGCCCTTCCGCTCACTCCATATCTTTCAGACGTCGTGCTAATGGATTAACACTTGACGAGTGAAATTTACAACGCTCATATATAATAATAAAGAGTGCGCCAAAAAAAAAATAGATAGTTGAGTTCTTCCAAAACTACAGAGATAAAACCCTTTGAGAAGACTAAGTAAAGAAAAGGGTCGAAAGATTGGTGAAAGCTATAGAGAGTGACGGCGGATGAATAGTAAATAAATTTGTAGCCAAAATTCGAATAAAACACTGCTTCTTTTATTAAATAAAAAGTGACAGTTTTCATGTACAATCTAATAATTGCTACTTTTGGCAAAACCCAATTATTTCGAAACTGCAGTACCTATAGTGTACTCGCCAGCAATTCTCATCTCCACCGGAATCTTAATTTTTCAAGCTAAGTAGTGCTCAAGGAACAAAAGCAGAATTCTAAGAGGGTAAACGATATAATCCTAGGGTAAAGAAATAAAAAAATATTTCTTTAATAAGCGTTTGACCTTCAAGGACCTTTTTGACAACAAACAAAAGAAAAAGCAAAGATTTTTTTTCCCCTGGATATTTAATTGAAACTTGCCTATGCAAGGAAAAAAGGCTTTTTCATATTAGAACCATGTCAAATTGATTTTTCCTCGACTCCTCATGATTGAAAAAGCTGCCAAATTTTGATTTCCTGCTGCGTTCGGTTAGTGTAAAAGATCTGCTTCTCCACTTTATTAATAGATACAATTCGGATCAACAGACTACACGACGGATACAAAATTGCATGAAGACATTAAATATCGACGGCACATTTCAAAAAGGATTACAAACCTTTATCGTTCGTGTTTTTTTACGATTTTGGAACCCGACACAATTCGTTTGTGAACGTGTTTCAAACTAAATTACGAATTATATAATTATGGATGAATCAAGAGGATGAAGCCTTTTATTGCATGCATTTTTCTGAGTCCATTCATACATATTTTTCTCGCGTTATTCCCAGACGTATATCCAGTATTTTTTTCGTACTGTCGTTCCGTTTTATTTCAGTCAGTTTGATTCCGGTGGCCGGCTAGCAGACGCTGCCTCATCCCTGATGGTCGCTGCTTGCGGCTAACGGTTGCGGCTTTTCTTGTCGCACGTGAAAAAACCGCAGTAACGCTGGGTCAATTCTTCTGTTTGAAGCCCTCTAAGAGATCTTCCTGTCTACGTTCGTTTGTCTGCATGATACAGCGGTATGTTCATGACTTTGTGATGGCGACAGATTGGCGCCACCGAAATCTTCCTTTCCACCATAGCGCGTGAACGCCGCCGTGTATCTCATTGCGGCTTGACAGGGTCGCAATATTTCGGGCGGGTCAATACGTGTTCCTGCGTGGTTCATATTAATCTGCGTTTCAATGTGTGTGTGACAGCAAAGGGATGCTTTTTAATGACAAAAGTAACTTATTGTCGTATCAACATCTTGATTGCTGCTAGCTATAACTACGAGAACATTTCGTTGGTAGACGTTGCTCAATGAAAAGAACAATATAGCAATTGCGTCCATTATAATGAAATGGCCTTATTTTCCATTTTGATAGATTGCCCGTTGTAGCTCGAATTAAACAAAATAAAAAGCGTAATATACAGAAGCTACAGCCAACACTATGAAAGTAACGGTATACTGGTCCCAAGAGTTAGTAGCCTTTTTTAACTTTAGTACTGCGTTATGCCAAGATGAACTGCGCGCTCATCTTACTTCGGTGACTAAAAATTTTCCACTTTTATGGTATTACTATACACGCGTCTCTACGCAGCCATGCAAGTACGCTCCGAACCGTCGCAGGAAAAAAAATACTCAGCGTTAATACATTCTTTAGGTACATCATACCCAGGTGTCAGCAAAACTTGTCGCTAAGTGCAATGGGTGTCGCGCGAATTTCGAAGGAAAAAAGTCCTTGTAGACGAGTTGAGGGTCCAAGTAGATGTTTTGAGCGGCAATAATAAGATAATAGCACAAATAATGGCCATTCTAAGTGTGTAGATAATAACGTCTATTCAGTTGGTTGTCAGTTAGCAGGATGAAAGTGCAGACCTCTATTGCGTTCTGGTGAAGTGTTCTGCATCAACCGCTTGCGCTACAGCTAATCATTGTTAATGCGCTGTTCCATTCAAACTATAGCTATTGCCTACATAATAACAATTATAATAATAACTGATGCTGGTATGGTAAGTGGTACCATAGCCCGTCATAGCGACGTTCTTCTGTATGGCGGTCGTGCCATTGTTAATAAGCCAACAGATGTTCCGAGTATCTGATTTCCAGGTCTGTCGTGCTCTTTTAGCGTCTCAAACAAGGGCGCTATCTTTTCTGCTGGTCTTAGCTGTCGTTAGAATGTTAACCGAAACAGTTGAACTATGTCACATTACGCTATATATATATATAT
This sequence comes from Varroa jacobsoni, assembly GCF_002532875.2. Taxonomy (NCBI): domain Eukaryota; kingdom Metazoa; phylum Arthropoda; class Arachnida; order Mesostigmata; family Varroidae; genus Varroa; species Varroa jacobsoni. Next base: position 321,374 of record NW_019213591.1, on the reverse strand, counting down.
ATATATATATATATTCTATTTTGCCTTTGTTTCTCTGCTACACTTCAAAATGTGTGTTGTGTAACATTTCTACCAATCCCAGTAATGAGCTTATTCTCTCGTCGCCACGAACGCATGGTGTTTCTTGATCAAGTCTATTGCTCTAAACCTCTCCTCTTCCGCGTATTCTCTAGCCAACGATCTATAGCAGCCTTCGATACTTGTCGTTCGGAGATACTTGGAGGAAGTTCTTTGATCTCCCCAAGGACTGAGCCGGTGATAAACCCCTGAGGCCTTTTCTGTGACCTATTAGCTAGCTTTCTAACTCTACTATATTCGACGCAAGTAAATGGGGACTGTTGTCTGTTAGCGTTTTGGTCATTTCACGTTTTTCATATTGACTATAGCTTATGTGAGCGGTAAAGTTACGTTCCCCATGCAGAGAAAAATCGACGCAACTTGTTCAATTTATGTTTAACTTATCCGGTTCGGATAAAAAACGCGATTGATGTATGGTTGTAAGTGACTGATATGAAATGTCAAATTGGAGTCTCACAACTTGTTTCTTTGAAAAGTGCTTTGTCTCCATTGGGCAGCGTTTCCTAGCAAAAAACGGATCGTTGACACATTATGAAATCAAACTATCATTAAAGCGCATATTTTTCTACGCAAGAGTTTCACGTTTGTTTCAAACGTGAAAAAAGTGCACTCGATTTTGGGTGCCTATTTGTAAATGGTCTCGTCTGAAGGTATAACTTTCCTAGAAGCTTATCACAGTGCTCTATAGGAAGGTCAAAATTATATACTATATACCTATCTTAGCATTCTGCTTAAACAACGTCTTTCTATTCGAACGTTGTCTTCGATAAATATGTGTTTCATTGAATATTATTAAGAAGCACTGCATTTGCAAGCTTTGGACTTCAACCAAAAGTTTCCAAATACGTATGCAGTGTGATCCCAAACCTGCATTTCCCGTCGTTGGTTCCGTAAGCATGGTAAATACTTAAGCGTGTATATAGGTGATAGGGTAGTACCTATTGCCCGCCACCGTGTCTTTAGACATGAATGTTTAGCTTATTTTCTTAATTGTATTTTCAAGATGCCGTGCTTCCAGTTGACAGCCAGATTGTAGTTGTTAACGTTACCAGAAAATGCCTCAGTACGACGAAACTGCTGGGAAGGGGAGACAGAAAGGGTTTAAACTGCGAGAGGTTTCTATAAGTCCTTCTGTTACTTTGCACTGAGCAGTTCTGACGTTCGCCCGTTCCTCCATCAGCGAATCAGTTAGGACTCTGGCTGTGAAGATCGACAACCAGCCATCGACAGCGGCATGTGCTTATGTGTTCCTATTACAACTGTTGCGAACTATAGCCCCACCTGCTACTACAGCAAACGAATCTGGCGTTAGCTGTTAGCCAGCTACAACCACTATTGGCTCCTAAAATTTGTGCCTTCATTACACGGGTCCTAAATCTTATAGATTTTATCATCAATACTACCAGCGCTACCGTCATCGTCCGCTGGTGTAGGAGTTGTTCTGTTGTAGCTGTACGTGTTGTTGTTGTTATCGTTGTTGAAAGCGTCACAGATCTGATTGCCTGGGACTGCAAATCGTCGTCTGTATTTTCGTGCCCCGATGTCTTTGCCGTCAGCGGCGGCTGTAATGGCCTGTTGTGCGATGCGACTAGCTATTGGGGCTGCTGCTGCCGCAACGTCAGTCCTAGCGACGGTGCTGCGAGGATGGCGGTAATGACGGCGCTACGTCCGTTTCATCAACTCGTCGCCCTGTCACTAACGGCGTCGGCCAGCGGCGGTCGCGGTGGATTTAAAAGTGCGATGATTGCTCGGCCAGTCTGTTGGACTAACAAAAGCGCTTTGTCGTCGGTGGATAATGATCTATAATAGTACTGGCAGTTGTTGTAGTATGCGCGATGGTGATGGCCGCGATAAACAGACAACATAAGAGTTAACAGAGGCCCAGCGGCACCGGAGTTGTCAGGCCAGATCTACGCCGCCAGCTCCGGCCGGTGGATCATCACTTGACGCTTGGCGTTAGGCCGTTGGTAGACGCCGCCGAAGAGGCCAGCGTGTCTACGACTGGCAGCGATCCCCTAATAGGGATCCACTGCAAATAACGAAGGAGGAAGCTCGCACCAGAGAACCCATTCGCGGATAATTGCCATAAAAAGTTGTGTTGCACGTAAGCTGTTGAATGGTTTAGCTGCTCCTACTCGTTTCGCTGCTGTTAATTTGCTCGAAATTCCGTTGGGTAATTTCCACTAGTGATTGTTTGTCTGGGTGGCGATCCTCTAACGTCCTGTGTGTCACTGAAACAGACGTTGCGAAGTTAGTGCACAGTTGCGAAGTTAGGAAGGAAGAGACGGGAGCTAGCACTCAACGGCTACTCCGGAAACAAGAATACACGCTCGAAGGGGCCAGTGTTGTCACGATTAGTGACGCAGAAATAGCGAGGTTCTCGACGATCACGACGATCACTGAGACATGCGCATGTCTAAGACTACTGCGACGGACACAGGAGGAGTACGTGTGGATACAACGAGCAAAAAACCCTGTCATAGTCCAAGAAGACAGAGGAGGCGCTTATTAGCGACTTTCGTTGCCAATATACGCATATTGAAGCCAGATAGAGACCTAAACGAATAAATATCCTTAGTGAAACGATTTTTCGGAACAAATTCAAGTGCTCAAACCCCACTAGAAGTTTTTTTGAATTATTCAGTTTAATATTGGAGTTCGTGTCTTTGAAGACGGGTCAGGGAAACATTCCTTCTAAAATTTGTCAAGGACGACGCTCTGGAGCCGTCGAATCTTAGCAACTGTTTGGATGCCGATTATCAGGATCAGTGCCTTTCCTTCGACAAGTTCAGTGTTCTGCTGTGAAGGAGTTTGAGAAGGCCAAAAGATAAATCACTTGCCCAAAGATAGTGATAAACCACCTTGCTGAACTCATGAACCCCGTCGAACTGGTGAGTAGCCTTTGTTTATTTATAGCATAAAAAGGTGCCTTTCTTTTGCGTAATGAGTTGGGTTTCAAGTCTGGGATTAAAACCCAATAGATTATTTTTAAAATTTTTTTAAGTCCACAAATTCTCATTTGTCTAGATTTTACTATGAGTAGAAAACTGCACCAATGGAAAGCCCGCGTCCTGTAACGCTGGTTATCACGCCAGCCAATGTGATCCCATAGATAAACAGACGGAATACAACGTCAACTACATAGACGAGTCAAATACAGTAAACGCATCAGCAGTCGCCTGGCGCCAAACAGTCGCTCCATGTTGGCGCCAGCACAAAACGTGGCCTTATCTTAGGAAGTCGTTCGGACCCGACGATGTGTTGGTCTTTGAGCATTTATATAGCACTACTCTATATTAAATAAATGTTAGGTGCTTTCTGCGTGTTTCGCCTCGAATTAAATAGAAAACATTTCGCTAGTTCGTATGCATTAGCGCTTATGGATACTCTAGCACGACCGTAATTTAAAGGCTTTTCAAATACATTTGCAGCCATTTTAATTGTAGACCTTTGACGAGTAGTGTGAAAATGAAATACACTAGCGACAGAACTTGAGTGGATAAATCTAGGTTTACTGATACTGTACAAGCTTCCGTGGCGATCAAGACTTAAGATATAAGTGCACCCAGGTCGAGAAACAGAATTTTAATCTCGAAGTTTTATATGGAGTGCTTTACGTATTTCCGCCTAATTTCGTCCGCCAAATCTAAGGAGTTTAACTTAATTAGTATGCTACATCAATTGCTGCAAGTTATGGTAGAAGTATGAGTTTGGATTGTGACATTTATTTGTAGCAAATGGACATTAGTATTTCCATAACAGCTATAGTTACATAGATGTCACCCTTGTGCGACAAAAGAATCGAAAGCTGTTTGTGTTGTATAGTAGTACTTCTGTTACTAAACGATGACGTCCCAGGAAAGAAGTGTGCGTCTATGTAAAAATCCAATGTAGTTTTCGCCTTCAAGCGAGATGAAAGGGCGTTCTGTTTTGCATGCCAGCTGCGTAATATGCCTGAACGACTATCCGATCATCGTACAGGCGTGGAAATTGCTTCAATGGTAAGTTGAGGAAATTTGCCGACATGAACGCCTTTTGCACAGATTCTGTCCACAGTTGGGTAGAAAAGAAACTCTTTCGGCGGCAACTTACAAGTTCCAAAAACGAAGCCGTTTTGAAACGACACTCGATCAGTTCCTCTACAGTAATATAAAATATGGCGCGTTGCACCATGGCTTTCCAACGAGTGTGTACATACAGAGGTAGCGTACTTGTAGCATCTCTTCCTCTCAGGATGACCAAGTACTTTTGAATTTGTTACCTTTTTAGAGAAGATCAAACGTATCACGAAAAGTGGGTAAGTCTTCTTGTGGCGTTTAAATACCTTAAGCGTCTACATAGAGCGTATGCTAAGGCCTCTGTCTAATTGTTTTCAGAGCCGAGCTAATGTATAGGGATGAAGTACGAATTATCGCTTCATCCATGGATCGCTTTATTATTCCGGGCCGGCTTTACGTCAAACAGTAGTTATCTTATTGCAGAATTACGTATACGCGATACAGAGACATACGCTGTCTTCCCAATCACTTGTGATAGTGACACGTGTCAGACATAGCTCTATTTGATTTCGGCACAATTCTACCTAAAAGTCATGTTTTAATAGATTTGATTAATATAGCCAATTACCTAACGACCATTACAACTTCTTTGTCGTAGCCTTATGTTAGGTCCAGCCAGATGATAGGGGGTCGGCAATAATTTGAGCGGTTGCTTCGCTTGAGCATGTTCACCGATCGAACCTAGGCCTTATTGTACGCTCTCTGTGTCTATATGAACCCCGTTGACATCTCCCGATGAACCCGTTGACTGTTTCAGGTCGCACAAAAATCTTCAGATTAATTAATAATTTTATATCAGTGACCGGGACGTGCTTCCCTTCTTGCTCTACTGACACTTCAGTCAGGATTGATCGTACTGTATCTTCTGATAACACCTCTGCCTCCCAGATCAAAGGAGACTTTAGTGTGTAAAACTGAATTATTGTGGGGCAGTACGCAGCGCTGTTCCCAGCTAGTTTCTGCTTAAAGTCTGTTAGCAGACGTACACGCCCGTTAGAAATATGCGCCGGTCTTCCATTCTTACAATCATATCGGTGACGAAATTGTTGATGGTGAAAGAAAGCAAGTGTTAGTCGACGGACGTGCCGCACACGTTTATATGGATGACTGCGTGTATGCAGTCTCCATACAACACGATATTGTTGTAGGCCACATATGCCATTTCCATAGCATTAACGATGCACACATATATTGATCCACATACAAATTACTGCTAGCACCGTACCGCAGTGATAAAATTCGCGTGACAACAATACGATAACATAAAATTCAAGTTTGCTGGCTTGTTACGGAAACAAACTCCGGAACACGTTCTCTGCTTATTGTTGTGTACCAACAGGAGCTGGCTGAGTAGATACGTCGAAAGCAATGAAACAAATCTGTCAGCAAAACCGAATTTCAATATATAACTGAGAGAGGTGTGTGGGGTGGCGCCTTCCGCCGATCACCTGCAGAGCCCTCATGCACAAACCCTTCCTTCTGTATGTCGCTTGGATGATTTGGTCTCGCACCGATGCAGCCAGCGTTGCATTATACTTTGCCGTGTAGTAACTTCGTATAGTTTTAGAAATGTATTATAGTCGCATACGTAGTCGCAAGCGCCTTTCTGGCTAAACGTGATATGACAGCGGTCGATACCTTTGGCCTTCATTTCCTCATTCACCCCCCAATCCGTCCCCGGCGTAGGATGTAACACTGAGATATCAAAACGTCATCCCGCTGTGGAACTATTTGTCTCCCTTTGCATGTTATTCGGGCAGAGAATTGCAGCTTCGCACACGGGACGCTGTCTAGCTGATATTCCTCGGAGGCGAAGAACATTCGAGTGTTAGTTCGCATTAGATCTACATAGGGCCTGCAGCTAGCTATTAAAGTAGCTGCTATGGGAGTTTTGGGTCTGCATGCCCCAAGCTTGGTCTAGTCGTGGCGCGATGATGAACTTTAACTCTCTTTCACAGATAATTTTAGTCGACTGAATCATCGATGTAGCTGGTTAGTTCATCCGTGCAGGAACGTTGGGAACGAATTGAAGGGTGGGGACGTTGTGTGTAAATCAGGTTTCACTGATCTTCAGCCGTGAAAGTGAATGAAGGAACCAACGGAGTGAGCAACGCAGGATACGTTCGTCAATGGCACACTTCATTGTCTCAAGTGAGTGAAGGCCGTATGTTGCATGCGCGGCTTAATAGTCTACGTTCATGTCGTTGGGCGTACCTTTCTAAACGCCTCGTATCACTCTGCGCTAAAAGTTCTGTATTTTGCTTACACGTCGTGTATGCTTATAGGACATAAGCTGTTGTTAGCATTTTAAGAGGATCCTGCCTGGGCGTGGTAAAGTAATAAAACTGGAATCGATCCTTTTAAACGTTCCTAAAATCTGTGCGATTACCAAGAACGATGAAGTGATATTGATCCTCGCGAAACGCAGGGTGCGTTTGTAAAGGGCAGTATCTCTATCTGGAAGTGCCGTTTTCGAAATTTCAATACAAACTTCAGTTTCCCTCACAGAAAAGAAAAAAGAAAAAAAAAACAAGTAAATTATTTAATTTACCTGTGATTAAAAATAGCATTTAAAGTACCACCCCACTTTTCTATGGAAGACAATATAGCGACAAATTTTACCGTTTTTTAATCAAAAATGCAATCAAAACTCTCGAGAGTTTTCTTGGTTGGTGTCTGGACAAAAGAAGTCACCTAAAGTTAGTACTCCCATTTCTCGTAAACCTCATTGTTTCCGAGAAACTGAAAAAATTCTGATATCTTTATTTTAATATCGTATATAAATTACATTTAAATACCATGGTCTAAAAGTTCACAGTCGCCAACAGCATTTACTATGCGTTGATTCGAAATACCTAGAGAAAAGATGTGATATCAAAAAGAAGCACTGCATAAATAACAATTATATTTTTTTTTGCATTCGAAGAGCTACCGGACAAAAAAAAGCAACACGGATCTGCAAATCAGTGAGATTTTCATCAATACATTTATGAGTTTTCAGCGGGGGGGGCTTTAGGGTGTGCTGGCTCCGTAAACACCTAAATGTGAACAGTTGTTTAAAAGGAGACTTGCACTTTCGGTAGCTTATTTTTTTTTTGATTTTGGTACTAAATGCGAACGCCACCGCGAAACTTGTCTAACTTCGATCCTTTTGCATACATAGACGTGGTCAAAGAAAACGAGTTCAGGGTTCTTGATAGCATTTATTACTACTCTAATATTTGAAACTGTATGATTTGCGTAGTGATACCGGGTTGGCTTGACGGAACAGCCCCGTTGAAAAGGGCAGGACAGGGTCACTCAAAGGACACGCACTATTGTCATGATTTAGTTATGCCTGCAATGATTAGGCAAACTGCCCACAGCTTTGTGCCTAAAATTTGTATTCAAATGACTCCTGATCGAACTTTATGGCGTTCCTGATGATTGACGTGGATTAGAAATCAAGAGCACTTTTTTACATTATGGGAATAGAGAAGACCTTCGTGCACGTCAAAGGCGATGATAGAACAGTGGTTTAGAAGTCCGGGCCGAAAGTCCCCATTAAGTTAGAAATTTAATAAATAGCGAGAAAAACGGATACTTTATAATCGGTTGATTCATCTTCTAAAAACGTTTATTAATATTTAATTTATAATAATAACTATCACAAATTTATAAATTATATATATTAGACTTGTGCTTCGTATAACTGTGTCCTGAAAACTGCTTATATCTGGTTAATTGTCCACGATATACGTAACAAAATTTGAGCCTTCATCCTAGGATCTCCTGTGAGTTTGTTTAGCTTCTGTAGGTCTATGACTTCTGAAAATAAGATTGTCGTTCCGACGCTGAAATGCAGTATAATAT